>NW_022706010.1:1439979-1450669 GCF_011630105.1 Anneissia japonica
CTTACCATGACTATTCCAGACCAAGCCAAATGTTCGCTGACAGCGATTTGTGCGTAACTCGTGGCATTTTTTTGAGATATCGTGCGAACAGAAAATGGGAGAAAGAAAGAAGAATAAGAAAAAAAAGATTCCGTACAATAACAATAGGTGATCCGCTAGTGTAGCGGATCACCAAATATTACTGTACTAATAATACACAAAATGTATGTAGGCATTGGTGTACTCAGGAGTAGTAAAAGTTGTTATGTACTACCAATAAGATAAACTGAAACTTACTCTAGAATTGACATTGACTACTTTTGAAGGGGTTGTTGTTACAAGTGGTGACATTGGAAGCTGTGGCCGGTTCATTTCCAAACACCTGTTCACATTTTTACCTCCGTCACTGGTTGGAGACAAACATTTAGCGTTTAGTTGCTCAATCGGTTCAGCAAAACTTACTCGTCTGGTCTGCCATTATAAAAACATGAGGTTATTATTGAATTAATAATGAAATATAGGATTATGTCCATTCACTATCATCAGGCAGACAACAAAGAATTAAATCTAGGCCTATAGTACCTAATAAAAAATATACATAAGTATGTTCTTGACCAATTTTCAATTGTCACTTGGGCTTGGGAAATGTAACCATTTCTTTTTGGCCTAATACCAACATCAAAATTTGATTCAGAGCAAGTTTATTGCCCATTCTTTATGGGCAACTCAAGTGCTGCTCAGTCAAAAGCAAAGATCTGAAGACAATGCGTATGATTAATACATTACTTACTTTTGGTGAAGGAGAGTTACTTGATCCAGGTTGATGTTTAAGGATCCCTGCACTAGGAGACACATGTGGTGAGAATACTCCCGGTATTGAGTGGTCTGGCAGTCCATCGTCAGTAGATTTCCTACTTGATTGGCCAGGAGGGGAGTTGTATTGACTGAACTTCATTGGAATCACTGGAGAGGTTGCAAGATTCTCAACTGCTGTTGAAATTGATTTGGCCAGGTTTGAACTCATGGTAGTTGCCACTTTGGCAGACTCTTTCATTTCAGACAGTCTTTGTTTCAAGATGTCAATACGAGATGCTTTCTCAGACACTTCTGATTTGGTAGGACTTTGACTGCTGTGTATGATATCCTCAGGATCATCTGCATCTTCAAAAATTCTTTTAAGATCATCATTTGCTGCCATATCATCATCCTGACTCCTAACATCATCAGAGGCAGTGGCATCAACAGCCGATGTCTGATTTGAACTGGTAAATTCTTTCTCAACAGAAATGGTGCCTGTTTTGAACTCTTTCACATCATCTTTTGCCTTTTCAACTACTGCTTCAATGAGTTCATTTTCTAAAACTCCTTTCCTTTGTTTTTGACCAATGACCTTGCTTGTCTGCTCCTTTTCTATGTCAATTTGCTTCTTGATAATTATCTCTTCTATCTGTTCTGTCTTGCTATTTTTTGTAATATCATTGTTTTCATCAATTTTTTCCGAGATATGTGGTGGAAAAACATTTTCTGGCGTCTTGGTTTTTCTCTCTTCATTAATTTCTTTATCACCAACTAAGTCAATATCTTCACACTTTTGTTTCAAACTATCAAAATTGCCTGAAATGTTCTCTTTTAGAGCCATAGTGTCTGTATCGTCAGAGAGTTTAATATCCACTTCAGATACTTTCTCTTTTTCCACATAGTTTGCAGTGTCCTTTGGCACAATTTCTTCACGGCACTCACTGATAACTCCTAAAGTTTTCTCATCATTTTTAAAACTTGAATCCTCCATGTTAAACATTTTGTACTCTTGAGAATTTAGTGGTTCACTCGACATGCCTTCAAAAAATGACGGCTTTGTCTTTGAAGAAAATTTAGGAGTGGAACATCTCCGCTTCACTGGTGTAATTCTACGACTCTTGATTGATTCTCCAGATTTAGATCGCAATCTGGAGGCTACTGGAACCGTTTCTGATCGCAAACGGCGTGGGAAAACTATAGGCCTTCCAGGTTTAGATGTTTTTCCAGGAGTAGATTTCAATTGAGTTCTTTTAGCTGGAGACTTTATTGCACGCTGTAAAGCTTTCTTGGAGAAAACTGATTCTGGGCTTTTTTTTTTGGCAAAAGATGATTTCAACATTGACAATTTTTTATCTTGTGTTTGTTTTGTATTTTCTTTAAGCTGTGATAAAGGTAGTTCATCTTCAGATTCACTTCCATCTGGTTCCTTAGAATGATTATCAGGATTCTGGGACAACCTCTCTTTTCCTGTACCACCTTTAGTCTTTTTAACTTTAGTCATGAAGGTTATCTCATCATCAGTTGAATCCTGGCTATTCCCATCCAAATAACATTCCTTTATTTCAGCAAGTGTTAAATCATCCTCACTTTCAAATCCTAATTGTTTGTCAGAATTAATGTCAAAATCTTTCTGAGCAACATCAATTTCAACAAATTTCTGCTTTCCATATGTTTTTATTACTTTTGTCTTTTTAGCTACAGGCTTGGCATCTGTTTTGACTTCTTCAGTGACATGTTTTTGATTAATGCCTATATCTTGTGTTCCACCCATTCCTTCAAACATATCTTCACAAGAGTTAAATGAAATATTGTCCACATCAAGCTCACCAACAAATGATTTTTCAGCAATATTGTGATTGGTAGGTGTACTCGAATCTGTTTCCTCTGCTACAGATTTTTCAGAACCACCAAACTTTTTCCTTCTTTTGCTTTCTCTTTTATCTGTTTGGATCAGGCTGTTATCATTTTTACTCTCTCCATTATGTTCCTCAGATTCAGCATCGATTAATGCATGGCTGTCATTGTTTTCATTTTTCCTTTTCCTTCCTCTTTTTCCTTTATTTTTGATAGGTTCATTCTCATCGCATTTAGCAGACAGTATATTATCTCCTGTCTTTTGTCTCTGAGGTTCTTGTGAGTCAAGTGATTTTACTTCATTTTCATCAATGGGCTCCAAAGATTTAATTTTATTTTTTAAATTTCTTGCACTTCTTTTCACTGGAGTGTCATTCTTCACTTTATTAGATGTCCTTTTGGATTTCTTTGCCTTAACAGTTTCTTTAGTATTTGTGTTCTGTGAAGATATTTGAGAAGCATTTAGTTCACCACCTTCTTCATTTTCCGAGTCATCATTCAATGGTCTAATATCATCAAATTCAAATTTCTCAGCTAATCTCGCAAGGTCATCCTGAGTACAATTCAATCGATTACGGATGTCTTTCTCACCGTCACCTATACTTGCTGATCTCTGCACTTTACAAGGACTATGGCGTATAGTGTCTTCTGATTTTGATCTTTGTAATGATTGCTTCTTTAATTCTTTTTCTGGTTGACTTCCATAAACATTGGGACTACTGGTGATATCTAGAGATCTAAATGCTTTAGAATTTTGAGGGCTCAATCTTTCTACATTTTCTTCAGTCAGGCGCATAAGTTTTAAAACGGGTGTGGATATAAGCTTTTTGATGACTGGAGATTCTTTAATTGAATCCTGACTAGAAGATTTTTTCTCTGGGGTTAGGTGACTAAATTGGACAGTAATTGGGGCAGTGTCCTGTGTGATGATTAAACTGTCCTGTGTCTCTGCAATAGACACAATTGGCGCAATGTTGAATTCCTCTACATTAGTACTGCTTGATTCTTTTTTTAATTTTTTATCTTCTACACCTGCACATAATTCACTATTGATTTCTGAATCTACAACCTCAGAGATTGTACTTCGTACTATATTTGTACAAGTATTTTCTGTTTTGTCCTGGTTGCTTTCTGAAGGTGCACAATTTTTATTATGTTTCTTAGCCGATGTATTTACTTCTGTTTTATCAGCTATTGTGCAATTACTGGCAGATTCTCCATTATGTAAAGATGCAGATGCATCAATTGCATCTGCAAAACTAAGTTTTTTCTTTCTGTGTTCTTCATCTTTGGTAACACCATTCATGCCTGTATTTCTCCAAAAGAAATCAGGTCCAACAGCTTCTTCCAGTAAAGGACAATCAGTATATCGAGTTGTTAGATGGTCAGCATCACAGACTTTGCTGGTTGGTGAGGAACTTCCATTCTTTGGACCATCACATTTAATTGATTCTTTCTCTACAATATAGTTGATGCTATGAAGAAGAGTTTCCAATCATTAAACACAAATATACGCATGTTTAAAGGAAAATAAATATACAGAAAAAAAAAAAAAAAAAAAACCAATTAAAGGAAAAAAACCAATTAAAGAAAACAACCATACCATGTATTCATAGAGTTATCTTGAGTTTGGCTGAACATATTTGAAAATAGTTGAGTGTCCTGAGATTGGTCTAAATCATTGTACATAGTTGGTACCACGCCTCTTTCTCTCATCACTTCTTTCTGGTGTTCTGTCAATATTAGTTTTTTCTTTGGAGAAGCAGCGATTTTAACAAATGTCTTAAAATAATAAAAAAAAAGACAAATAGTCTTACATAGAACATGCATAGCGCCTTTAACACCTTGGTCTTTCAGTACTAGTGAATTAAATGCAATATGATCTAACTGCTTAAATGTTCTCCATTTACAATTTATGTATATTACTTACCAATTTACTATCCTCGTCAATGTTAAGACGTCTACATGTTCCTTTAGTGGCAGACAAGGTTTTGGGCGATGGTGATCCAAAATGTGCAGGAGATTTACGTCTGGGTGATGATAAATTTACAAGTTTTTCAGTTTCTGTTGGTCGTCGCAAAAAGCTTCCATGCATCTTATGCGGTGATGGAGATCCAAACGGTCGGACAATTGGTGCTGGTTCCACAAAACTCTGTGTATTGCTTTCCATCTATAATACAAATAGATTTACATTCTGGCATAAAATTATCACATTGTTGCTAGTATTAAATTACTATTATTATACAATCAATATACTAACTTAAATTGGGTTGACTTTATAGTAATGGCGATATTCTCATACCCATTTCACACTAGCAGAAAATATTACAACTTTTAACAACTATTAATAAGTTGTAACAAGTTTGATATTCCGAGATTTTTGGTTCGTTTCACACATGCACTTTCAAACCATGAGAAATCTCGGGAAAACTCGGAAGAATAATGACTAGGCCTAGATCTGTGTGCAGAACTAAGGAGATTGATTGTTAATCTTTATAGCCTGGTTCATGTCGAAGTTACGTTCAATGCCAAGTTAGAGCCACATAAACAGCCAGCCAGCTTTGACGCCGTCGACGTCACACAGTGGAAAGGCTTGTTTCATAAAACGTCTACTGTATTTCACGAACCTCTAGTACCAAGGGGTATTGGTAAAAAAACTGACAAATTCGTAAACTACTGTAGATCAGGTGTCAGAGTTTCCACTACCTAGCCTAGCTATCCTCTGCCATTGATATATATAGGTGACCAGTATGAACCAACCGACAGTGCTGCAGGTGGTCTATCTGTCTCTTATACACATCTAGATGTGTATAAGAGACAGATTTACTATCCTCGTCAATGTTAAGACGTCTACATGTTCCTTTAGTGGCAGACAAGGTTTTGGGCGATGGTGATCCAAAATGTGCAGGAGATTTACGTCTGGGTGATGATAAATTTACAAGTTTTTCAGTTTCTGTTGGCCGTCGCAAAAAGCTTCCATGCATCTTATGCGGTGATGGAGATCCAAACGGTCGGACAATTGGTGCTGGTTCCACAAAACTCTGTGTATTGCTTTCCATCTATTATATAAATAGATTTACATTCTGGCATAAAATTATCACATTGTTGCTAGTATTAAATTACTTTTATTATACAATCAATATACTAACTTAAATTGGGTTGACTTCATGGTAATGGCGATATTCTTATAAAGCGCATAATACAAAATCGTCTCTAAACACTAAGAAATCAAAATTGAAATGAAGTTCAGAATTAAAATTACCCACCTCAGTTAGTTGACTGATGGGAGTTTCTTCAACAACATCAAAGTGTGTATCTGACCAGCTTGGTAGTAACAGTGGTGTTTCTTTCTTTACCTTATTCAACACAGGCCTAGCATAGATTAAGAATTGGTAATTTTGTCAATATTAAAGCAATAATAATAATAATAATAATAATAATAATAATAATAATAATAAGTAATAACTGTATAAAATAAAATTGACTTACAATCTTATAATAATAATATGCAGGTTTTTATATAGTCTGAGAGTGCTTTTCCACATTTTTACCCCAGTCATTGGAACGATGCCTATGGGGGAATTCCATAGTTTGCTGCATGAAATATATATAAGCGCATTTTGTACTCGAACTTCCTGGGTGGAGAGAAGCAATGCAGATAAAGTGCATTGCTCAGGGACACAAGCGAAATGCACAGAGAGGGATTGAAGCCCCCACCTCGAGCTTGGGAAAGCAAACTGTTCCCGCTGCGCCAAACCACTTCCACATGCTGAAAACAACCTCAATGCATTTAACAATTTTGGATATCTAGTACATGTAACAATTTAATTGAAGTATTAATCCAAGATAAATGACTTTGCATTATGTGCTACATACATAAGACATTTCCCACCTTTTATTATCAAGTAAAATTCAGGTTACATATACCAATTATAGTGATGCCCTATTAACTATCAGATATAAATAAGCAAATATCTTACTTTATTGAATCTGGATAGTCAAGTTGTTTTGCCTTCCCAAATGTAGCGTTCCAGAAGAGAACAGATTGGCTTTTAAAGCTGCCTTTTGGATGACTGATAGTCTTTTCTAAAATCGGTGACAAAATCATGAGTAGTTTGTTATCATACGGACCCTTGATCCTATTTTGCACGATGGTCAAAAGGTCAGCCAATAACTTTTTAAGTTTTTCATCTAAGGTTGATACATGTGACGGGTTGGGTACAAATTTTCTGAAGAAAAATAGATAAAATTATGTATTAAAATAGACATGAATATTTAACTCTTCAAAGATACATTGAAAAAAGTTATACTTTTTCTGTATCTTACCTTAATGACACATCATAGAAAGCAGCTACAGGTTTCACAACTTTGTCCAGCAGTGAGATCAGGTGTTTTTGCATAGTCAGGTGACTAACAAGTTTTGATACAACTTCAAGCAAATTGTCAATGGCTGGCATGAAGTGGGCTTCCATTGTGGACACCTAACAAACACAATCATTTTATATGTTCATAATTTTATGGACACTGAGAGTTGGGTAGATAGATGTGGTGATATAGATTGGTAGTGGTAGTATTTGTAGCAGTAGTAAATATAATAGTAGTAACCCAGTAGTAGAAGTAGCAGGTAAAACACTAGTTAAAAGTAGCAGTAGCAGCAGCAGCAGCAGTTATATAGTACACTATAAACATAATTGCTTATTATTAGTGGTGGGCTATAAAAGGGTGATACAGTAGAACCCCTCATTTACGTACGGCACAGGCCCAGAGCCGTTCGTAAATGCGGGTATTCGTAAAATCGGGGTTTGACCCAAATTCCTATATATTTGCACTGGTACTACTTACACTGGCATAAACTAGGCCTAGGCCAGGCCTACAGTATCAGCTTCTAAGCATTTCGATCCCACTCTAGGCCCTACACAAATTTGTTTTTATCGGACATTTTTACCTTCTTAAATACATAGATTGTGGATTTTACTCCAACACAACTTCCATAGATACTTGTTTATTATATATATTGATCATTCGATAAAACAATCAAGCAGTATGTTGAATTTTAAAGCTGAAAACGATGTTTGAAAGAGAAGTAAAATTTGTCGCTTGCACATGTGTGAAGCCATAAAAAACACTGACTTTGAAGAGGCCCATTTGAGGGCCTCTTTCACTAGAGAATTACATAGTACTGTATAGTATGGTGTGTTGTGTTGTATGCATGCTAATAACAGTTACAATTCGAGCGGATTTTTTTTTTTTTTTAATCTTTCGCTTAAATTTTTATCACGTCATCACCTTTATTTTATGTTCGTAAAATGAGGGTTTCTACTGTATTTCAAATACCAAATGTACTGGTCTTAAATGAAGAAGCAGAATGGGGGGAAAAAGGTCATGACATTTTTTATATGAAGTCATATTTTGGTAATATTTAGTGTTTATATATGTTTTTGAGGCCAAGGAATTGATTAGTGGTGTCAGAATTAGCTTAAAAATGAATTATAGTGGTCAAATTTCAATTTTTTTAAATTTCTTTAGGTGATACGGTAAGAGTATAAGATACAGTAAACACTGTAGGATAAAAAATATGTAGTGTATCATGTAATATTTTTTCTATCATTAATCACTGAAGCATTGGCAATGACCTCAACTTGCTTAATTAAATTTACAAAGCACTTTAATAAGCATTATAGGCTTACATGTATCTTACTTTTGATGACTGATAATGTATACAATATCTCTACACAGACATGCTATACTGTGTAACCATAGTGTTGCAACACATAGAAAGTTTTCACTAATTTCAGGGGCAATTGCTTATCTACAGGCTATCAACTCAATTATAAATTACCAAATACTGCACAACTTGCTCGCTAAGATCCCAGGATTTAACAACTTTTTTGTACAATTTTGTGTAGATTTGTAGAATGCGAGTATCATTGCTAAATAGTGATAGCCAATCTGTGTGCAGAACTAAGGAGATTGATTGTTAATCTTTATAGCCTGGTTCATGTCGAAGTTACGTTCAATGCCAAGTTAGAGCCACATAAACAGCCAGCCAGCTTTGACGCCGTCGACGTCACACAGTGGAAAGGCTTGTTTCATAAAACGTCTACTGTATTTCACGAACCTCTAGTACCAAGGGGTATTGGTAAAAAAACTGACAAATTCGTAAACTACTGTAGATCAGGTGTCAGAGTTTCCACTACCTAGCCTAGCTATCCTCTGCCATTGATATATATAGGTGACCAGTATGAACCAACCGACAGTGCTGCAGGTGGTCTATCGCAATAATAGTAGACTACTAGGCCCTAACTAAATTTACCTTCAATAAAAACCAAATCATTTTAATCACTAGCATTATCCCATTCAACAAAATATTGTTTTAATTCTCATTAAAGTGTCTGTATATACCGTATGGAGTATAAGCCGCACCTGCGTTTAAGCCCCCCCCCCAATTAGGATGCGAAATTCACGATTTTTTGTGTCATCTGTGTATAAGCTGCATCTATTTTTAAGCTCCAAACCGTTCCCATAATTTTAAGTTTTTAATTATTTTGAAACACGACATTATTTACAAATGTTCACATGAAGAAATTTCATCTTTTTCGGCCGATTATTAAACAACAAACAACTGGAAATGCGTGTAAACTTCTGCCTACCGCAATGAAACAACATATTCTTGCTCTAGCAGGGATGTCACCAGCTTTTTGGAGTGACGGTCGGCGACCATTCCACATTTTCACGTGCATGTCACTGATTCATGTGCACTCATTTATTTATTTTTTGTCCATTTACACACATTATATATCAATTATAATTAAAAGTGAAAAACTTAAAATACAAAATGAAAACAAAGTAAAGAAATAAAACTTAAATCAGGTTCCGTAAATTTTTAATAATCTTCCTGCCCTGGACCATGCTCTCATAATAAAACACTTGAATGGTCACGATTTCAACTTTAACCTTTGAATGTCATGCCAGACGACGACGTTCGCTATGACTCAACTGGGCCTAGGCCTAGGCTGTTAGCGATGAATAGCAGGGCAGTGCAGTATTTTGTTACAATTAACGTAACCAATGAAACATTTGTTGTATTCTTCTTGTCTTTATCAATTTAGCTTGCCTATTGTGTCTAGGGAAACTAATTATTTTGTTACAATTTGTAAACTGTTGAAATAATAGTGGTGGTCGGGAGCCTGTAAATCCTGGTCGGAAATGTTGAGTGCTGGACGGGCCCGTCCACCGCCAATCAGCGTGGTGACATCCCTGCTCTAGGGAAATCCCCATTTCTTGCTAGACGGTCATGCTACGTTAAATTTTCAACATCAGTTTAGTTTAAGTATAATAAAATCCAATAAAATAAAATAATTATTTAGTATTATCTATTTTAAACAATCATTCTATCATTATGGTGACTAATAAGTCGGTATTAAGCTAAAAATATTGGTACCTCTAGGCCTAAGTCATTACTACTCACAGCCCACTGAGTCACTGTGCGAAGCATGCACCATCACGCACCATGTTTTATAAGCAAAAACAGAACTGAAGAAATATCGTGTGATACAAAGTTTACGCATGTGCAGATGACGTATGCCTTTCTACAATTAAATTCCAGTAAAATAATTATTACTTCAACTTCAAGAAAACTTGTATTTTTATAGCATAAATGAATTTCACAAGTTTTTATTCTAAAATTATAGCTGTATCATTCTCTCTATAACGGTACAAGCCACTGGGAACCAGACGTCGAACAGCAAGTTTGTTTTGTTGCGACATCGTAAATGAACCTGGTCACGTGACCTCGAGGACCGAACTGCTGAAAAGTAGTTTAGTAGTTTTTGAGCCAAGCAGTTTCGAACAGAAACAGCGTGTTTCAAAATTGTTTATGAATGAACGTAATTATGAAAATAATTATTTAGACAACTCAAACCATTGCTTGAATGTCGTAGAAAACGTAGTAGAAATCCTAGTACAGCACTGTAGTGAGTATAATTACAAATACTAGGACTACAAACCGGTCTTAACCTAGGCTAATTAATTGGGCTACCAAGGGCCTAACCTAGACAGA
>NW_022706010.1:1450760-1456647 GCF_011630105.1 Anneissia japonica
GCTTATACACCGTTGTGCTTTTTGTAGTTTTTAGATCGCTAATTGTGTTGTTTACATGCACTTCGCAAAAATCTAGGTCATTTGTAATATCGACTATTCGTTTGGTAGGTTTTTACCCATAATATTACAAATAATTTCTAAAAACCAGACTAATGAGACTACTTTGCTGCTGTTGTTAGCATTGTTGGAGTATGTTGTTGCCAGCCAGAGGATGATAATGGTGGTAACACACAACAACGCTGGCTTAGATGCCTGCGTTACGTAATCGTGTCCTTGTAATCCGAGTCAACTTTACCGTTAATCTAGTGAAGTTAAGTTACTTAACGATAGACGACTTAAGCCATTATCTAGATATAATTGACTGGTTCACGTCGAAATGACGTCGTGGATGTATATCTAGATATAAGTTTGACATGAACCAAGCTTATATGTACCGGTATGATCCCCTCTGCTGCTCTCCTTTGTGTTTCAGCTAGAGGACTGAAATGTGCCTCTCAGAAGAGTCACTTAAATCCTGTCCAATGTGCATGGTAAAGAATGCACTTGTCAGGAAAATACTAGGGTTGGTCTCTTCATGGAGGTATAAAAATACCTCCATGGTCTCTTGCTGGACTAGCCAATCACCACCTGAAGGACAGCATTGGAAACAAGTGTATATACTTGGTGGGTTATCCTTCGTGTTCAGTAGATAACCAAATGCCCCTGAAAAGGTTCTTATTGATAAACCTTCTTGCATTGCAAAATATTGTTACTGTACTCTACATACAGCATGTCTAACAATAAGCCGCTTCATTTAAGACCTGTACATTTGGTATTTAAAATATCACCTTTTTTTTACCCTGTATAGCCCCCCCCACCACTATTATTATAACATTTTATTATTCAATAACATTCAACTAACTTCAGCAACACCATTACAAAATGTGGATACCTTTTTATCAATGCCATGGAAGGCTTCAATTACTCTACAAAGAAACTTCACAGCTGATGTTAGGTTCCCCAAAGGTCGTCTGCTCAGTCCTGCCCGTTTATGAGGGGACAGCATTCCATGATTTTCATTGGTTAATGCAGACCAGTCGAGGTTGTTAATCAAGACTAGGCAGATCTCAGATAAAGCAACCAAGGTGGACAAGTTCTATGGGAAGCAAACATATATTACTTTAGTATACTGTAAAACCAGAAACAAGTTTCTATTTTAACTTCTTAGTACACACGGCGCAGTGGTTGCACATGTGCAATCACATGCAGCGATGATTAGAACCTCCCTGATCAGTATACTTACTGAGTAAGAAGATAAGTTAGAATAGGCCTAGAATTAACAAATTTTTCGAGCTCAGCATCGGAATTTAAGGTCAGAATAATGATATAATAATTGAAATACATTCTATTTAGTATTAAGTTTATACACATTTAATAAATCCACCAAAATAATTAAAAATATAATTTTTAAAATGCTCAAGTTGTTAACTCTTCACAAACATGTCGCAATTTGTGGGATTTCCCTATTTAGGCCTAGGCCCTAGATCTGCATTGCAACGTCGTCGGCGAGTTTACCAACAATTCTTGCTGTTCATTGTTTATCCGTCTTTAAAAAAAAATTGAAATTAATTTTTGGTGTAATTCAGTGATATATAATGACCAAAATCTAATTTCTGAAACTGATTCGACATTCACGATGATCATATAGTACTCTACCAATCTCTTTTGAAACATAGAAAATGTAACTTGAAAATTATTCGAGGCATAAAACTTTCGCGAATCTGGACCATTCGCATAATTCGCCAAAGATTAATGCGCACAAAATTTCCTGGTTTTACAGTAGTTTTATATGTCTGTAGAATGCAAACACCCCAAGCTATTTATATTCTGTGATTGCAGGGCTTGTTATTTGAAGGCAAGATCAAAATTACATGCACCTTATTTGATTATTTGGGGGAGAGGGAAATTTAAGATTATGTGGGGGATAGTTTTTTACACATGTACTACTGCAGTCATCAAAGTGGTAACAGTATTAGGCATTTTTATTGGATTTAAGCTGTGTGAACTGTTTATCAGAATATATCAACTGATGAAATTTAACAGAATGACAGGAAAACTTACCGAAAGCATTTTGTCATCCAGTAATCTGATAACCTTTTGTGCGAGTTCTTCACAGGCATGATTTGCTTCTGATGTGGCCACTAGAGCTGAACACCTAGCAAATGCTTGGTAAAGTTCAGTCCAGGTCTTCAGTAAACTCTTCTGATTAGCCTACAAAAATACAGATGTATTTAAGAAATTGATTATGCTATAAATATTCCAAGCTGACCTCATGTCTCTGTCTATTAAGTTGTAAATGTTATTTGCCAGTAGTACAACAGCATGTACAAACGCTTAAGATTAGTGCCCACCATAGATTTAGCTCTGTTCTAAACGAGTGAGGAGTAGATGCCTCACATAGAATACCACAGTCGTGTCGTACAACACCAGGTGGTATCATGTGGTATCGTGACAGAACACTGCAGTACTCTATATTCCCATTCACCACAATAACCGCATAATGCGTCAAAAGGTCACGAAGTCAACCTACATAATTAATTACGTAATTATAGTTATAATTAATTAAAAATAGTTTATGCGGTATAGTGTGCATGCAAGTTAAAAAAATATGTGAGAAAATATAAAAAAAAACGTTTATAGAAAATATTTCTTCTTCCATTTATAATTAATATCTAAGTTTAGGGTAATTAGCAATTTGTAATTTGATTGTTGTTTTTGTAACATGATCGCCTTGATCGAGGCATCGGCGTCAATACTGGTGATGAATAAAATCACCTAAAAACACACTTTATTTTCAGAAAGTAACTATTCTGAAACTTTCATACTATAAATATATTTCTAAAATACATACTGTACTACATTTGGTTATTATATCGACATATTTCCGCGTAAAATTGATATTTTGTGGCTGAAAGCAAAGCATACGCTATCTTGTGTGTTTACAAAAATGAAAATGAACCCGGAACATGACTGTTGAACTTTTCAGCTTTCTGTTTTTCGGTGACTTGGGCCATCTACACGTTGAGACAGATGAAAAAGTAAGAAAAATTCTGATACCAAAATTGTCCTTTATCATTGTAATTTTTCATATATTTTTTTTTTATCATCTGTATTTTTGAAATATACAAGACGCAATTTTCACATGACCTTGGACGGCTAGGCAAAAAATTATAAATTATGAATTTTACCTCACTAGGTAGGTTAGGCTATTCCTGGTACGGTGGATTCAAGTTCGCCAAAAAGCCCCAGTGGCCTAGAGGTTAAGGTGCATGTATATTACGTACAGTAGAACCTCAATTTTACGTAAGGTACAGGACCGGAGGGTGTACGTAAATCGGGGGATTCGTAAAATAGAGGTTGGGTTAAATTTGTGGTAACCTTTGACCTAATACGTACGTAATGCTCAATATACGTATGTATGAACGAACGATGTTACCTAGCTAGGCTAGACCTAGCCTCTAGGCCTACGAATAAAACCATCCATGTGTTTAGTGTTTTTATTCATCACTTTACGATGTCATAATAAAGTGTTGAAATAAAACCATGTGTCTAGTGTATTAATTCATCACTTTATGTCATTTATTTAACAAAAGAACATGAAAATATTGTAAGATTACCTATACGACAAAGGTATAACTTGGGAATTCCCCTTTATGCCTATTCTAAACAACAGAGCTGTGGTGTTGTCTGGGCCTGTTGAGACAAACTAAACCCATGTGCACTGGGCGAGCCAACCAATTATCGTTCGTGTACGTGAAACAGCAAAACCATGTGCACTGCACTGGGCGAGCCAACCAATTAGTGGCCTACTCAGCTTCGTGTAGAAAATTAGACCAGACAAGTTTTTCCATGGTTTGCCACACGAAACTAAGGAGGAAAGCGAATATTTTGAGCACCATTGGTGGTAGTTGTTCATCTCACTCAGTTCACTTGGTTTTAGATTATAACAACCCGGTATTAGACTCAATCAACATTGCTGTTAATTAAAAATAATACGTTGCATTATGGTTTGTTTATTGTTATAGTTTATTGTTATAGTCTTTTTACTTATGGTTGCTCTGAAAAGGGCTGTTTGTTTTGAATATTTTCGGGGTTTTTGATGACGTCATCGTCGATACGAGGCGTACGTAAAACCGAGGGTTCGTATAACTGGGGTACGTAAAAACGAGGTTCTACTGTAGTTTGAATTACGGTTTAAATAATGAAAATAAAAACCTGTTGGACCTGGCATTTTTCATCAGACTACACTTTTTAAGTGCCTCCTAACATACGTTTTGAGTCAAAACATCAGTAAAGAACACTATACTTTTAAAAATTAAGATATCAGTTTGGTTATTTCTGAATACTGAATGTATTATGTATATTCTAGAAATCAGAAAAGTATGTAAAAATTTACCAGAGGGATTGTCTTTGGTAAAATGTGTATTACTGGAAATGCGAGGGCAGCATACATAGTGCTAAAGTCATGCTCCAATGAATCTCCTTGGTTGACTTCATTTGTCTAAAAAAGAAAACACGAAATGAACTTAAAACGATATCTATTAATTGTAGACAGACCAAAATGTTGCAACTAAGGGGTCATCCATTATTTTCATAATTTTCATGAGTGTACAAAATATACGCTGGGGGGGGGGGGCGGTTTGAAAGCATGTGTATGCTTTTAAAAAATTACAAAAATGACGATTTGGAAATGTTAGCCTACGTTTTTCTGCCTAGCCATTCCCCTAGAAAGCTAAAGTTTACCATTATAAACTCACTGGTAAATGTTCAGTTTATCATTTCTTTATACATAGCGTCATCTTACATCCCTGATTAACGATGTGTTGATAAGCATTGTGCGCATTTAAACAATTTCAAAATACAGGAGAAATGCACTCTACCTCCGTAAATTTGAATAAACTGTAAGCCAGTAGCTGATGACACTGACAGTAGGGTAGCAGCATTGGGACCATGTGTTTCACCGTGCTGTGCTACGCCTACCTTATTTTCTTCTCCCTTCTTCTACTTCACTAGGCCTAATTCCTACCTTTTAAATTCAATGGGCCTACTTCACTCATTCTATTTAACATTTTAAAACACAATTTATTATTTGTATTTCATGGATACTCATGACACAAATTTTACGTGTTATCTATTACTAAATACAACACCAGCAATCCACAAGGAAGATTCAAGCCTAGGGTCTAGTGAAGTTGGCCCTCATCCAAAAATATATAAATTAATCACTACTATTCTAGGTGAAAGTTTGAACATGTGCTTTACTTTTTGTGTGCCAATTTTTCTTAAACTTGCTTTCTACTTTGTCTGAATACTCAATTATTTTGTCTATGTGGTAATAAATTTAAATAACATAAAATGTTTATGTTTATAGTAGACCTATATGCAAGTTTGCTATGTCAAAAATGGAACTTACCACTAGTTTGGCTATGTGGTTATTGATTTTGCTCATGTTTTTAGATTGGTAAATTATTTGTGGCAACTGTGCCTGCAGTCTATTGTCATGGTAACCAAACTAACCAATCAATTATACTGCAGTTCTGGTATTTTATAAGCTGCTTGTTTTTATAAGTATAGTGTTACCTGAACACACACTGAATGAAAGTTTAAGGCAATTAATTCAATTTGACAATGACAAAATCAGCAAATTTATTTTGAAAAGTGTATAGAGAGCTGTGATATATGATTTGTTGACCACTTCCAGAACTAATATATATACATATATACTGTATATAACTGAAGTAAACTATCGCAATTATTACAAGCAGAGTGCTCAATGGTAGACCAGAGCGGATATAAATAAATAAAAAGCGAGGTTCAACAGTAGCTTTGATTAGACATTTTTTATCTA
>NW_022706010.1:1457080-1471222 GCF_011630105.1 Anneissia japonica
ATAGCTTGATAAAGACTTATAGTCGAAAGTACTCGCTAACTCTGAAAATAAATTTTGTGGCATATATCTGATACGTATGTATGTGTATAGGCCTATATATTATACTCCACTAAACACTGGAAAAAAAATCATTTTACCATGTACTTTTCCACTTGGGAAGGGGGAGGGAGGAGGGGTTTCAGCAAAAAGAGTGTGTTTTGTACTCTCATGAAAATGAAAATAATTGTTTTACCACCTAAAGCATAACAAGGATGGTGCCGAAACCAGAGTCAATGTAAGGCTCTAAGTTATTGTGGCACTGTATTAACAGTTCTGCCACTCCATTCACTAATAAACTTTTTTCCTTATCGGATATAAATCTCCACTACCTTTTCAATTTCAACAAGCAAAGGGTTTACAACAGTGCTCCATAGTCTGCAAACATGCTCTTTGTTTGATACTTTACTAGTGGCTGTATCCAGAAGGCTAAAGACTGATTGCGAAAACCCCAATGCTCCACCTGGTGTTGTCATGCCACATTCAACCAACGCCTCAAAGATACAAAAAAACCTGGGAAAAAAAACCAAAAAAAAAGATTTACTGTGAGGTTATAGTCAGAGGTGTTAGCCTCTGATCAATTGTTTTCCTATTAATTATTCAATATGGCATGGCATTCAAATATACAAGATGACATACCTTTCTTCTAGATCATGGACAAGACAGTCACTAAAGAGTAAACCTATGAGGAACAAAGCAGGGGTGCCCTGTCGATAAACAAAGACAATTTATAACATTAGAAACACTATACAAACAACCAGTATCATGTAATCATGAAATTACTTTAATTAGTTAAATTTTGACATATTATACGAAAGATGAATCCAATGTTGAGAAGTAGTCATGTGGTCAGTAAATCCAAGCAAAATAGAAATAGCACTTTTCAAGCACAAGATTTTATTGTATGATCTATTGCACCAATAGATCGGATTGCATGTGCTATGAAGTGGATATGTTTTCTTCATCAAATATGAGCATATGACTTTGAATTTAAGTACTGAACAAAGAAATTCCATTAAACACAGGAAAGATCAGTTAAAATTCATTCTATATACACTATATCTATACTTTAAATGAACCATTCATCACATAATAAAGATAATACATATACTGCATCAAACTCTTACATGAAGAAGTTGGACTGTTCCGGTTGTGAAAAATGAAGAACTTAATGCCTTTTTGGGTAATGCACTCACAGCCTCCAACAATCTCTGAATAAAAGGGACAAAAAAAAATGTTTTAATAAAATTCAATATCTGAACTGCTTACTTAATATTTCAGTCCATGAATTTCATGTTGGCATTCGACCTAGATTTCTTCGTTTTAAAAACTGCTTGGCAAGTCAAAAGTTGACTGAAACAGGCCATAGCAGAAACTAAATTTTACGTATGTCGTCAAACTAAGGAAATTGGTCGTCAGTAAAACAGATTTCTTTGTTTTAATAGGCATACGTAGGACTATGATGTACGATGTGTGTGAATCGTCTTTCTCGCTTAGTGATTTCGTAGGCTAGCAGCTAGCCAGCCTAGGCCTAAAACTTCGCCCAATTGAAGCCATGTAGGCTGAGTAGATCGTAACGCATACCTACAGTAAATCTATTACTTGTCATCCGTGTACAGTATTATATTTAAAACGTTGTTTATTATATAAAAACAACTAAATTAAACTATTTATAGGCCTAATCCAACCGTCCTTTTGAACAGACACACATCGTGACTTCACTATCAATTGCATTACATGTGTGGACATTCTGGGCATGGTCATGGACATGCATGGGCAGTTTTGAAGCAGTCTGTGATCATTGCCTGCATTTTTAATGAAAGATATATTACCCACTCTAAAGATAATGCTAAATGAATGCCAAAATGAAATTTCTTCGGCAATTTTTATTTTATTACTCTATCAAAATAATACTAGCCTACCATTCTTTCACCAACAATATATTGATTTAATAAAGATAATTAACAAAATTACAATCTGTAGATTTCATTTCATTTTATTTGGCATTATAAGCATTAAAAATACATTAATACAAAAATATATAAATATATATAAATACAATTGCAAAATATGTCTTAAAAATTATGAAAAACCACTATTCAGAAAAAATGTTCACAAATAAAAATTAAAAAAAAATATACAAAAATTAATAAAATGAATCTTAAAAATATTTATTAATCAAAAATTAATTTTGGAGTTACCTTGTACATCATATACAGTTGAACTTGCCTAAGTCGAATCCAAAATGCCATTGAAATATTGATCGACTTACAGATTGTTAATTAATAGGAAACACAATAATTTAGCATGTAAAATAAGATAGACTTAGAAACTATTCAACTTAAACACAGTCGACTTAGGCAAGTTTAACTGTAAAAGAATGTCAATGTCAATATTATTGACAGGATAACCCATGAAAGTTCAGAAGAACTTGTTTCCAACGCGGTCCTAAAATATCACAAAGAGACAAAAACAGAGACAAACGAAAGAAGTAGTACATGATGTACAAGATAAAACAAAATATACAAATTTAGGATGGCCTATATTAAATTCTCGCAAAGACCTAACCTAACAGCCATTACCCAAGCAAGAAACAAACAAACAAACAAACAAGAAAGTTCAATATTACAGAATCTTTTATTAAGGTTTGCTATAATTTTATTTTAAGTACGTAGAGTGATGTTAAATTGTTTTATGTATGATGGTAGTGAATTCCATTGTTTGATTGCTGTGTAATAAAATGTTGTATTGTTTGGATGTTTAGTATGTGGGATACGAAAGTTTAACGAGTAAAATGATGGTGTAAAATATTGAGTCATGTGAAATGATTTTGTAAATATTGTGGACTAAGTTGACGAAAGATTCTGTAAATGTGAAGAATTCAAGTCTATCAGAAATGTTCAGTAAATGAGACCAGAGAGTTGAGAATGACCAACATGTGTCCTGACAAGTCAAAAAACTAAACAGATAGCTTTATTTTGTGTTTATTTGAAGTTTCTTAACATTTTGTTTAAATTTTTGCCGGCCTAATTTTTTGCCAATTTCATGGGCTATTATTTTCAATTGAAACAACAATACTTTAAATTCTCGTAACGTTCATAGCACTGTTGTCTAACATTCAGTGCTAATGGTGCTTTGAGCACCCAGGCTTAAAAAAGAGAATTTAAAAGGAACAGAAATTCAGGTTTAATTTCATTTGTATATTCTTTTAATAGACCCTGACATTGACTGATATTCAATTTTTTTGTTTTTTCTTTGTAGTATTTATTAAAAGTATAGAAAATTTATCTTATCTTTTTAAATAATTGAGTTTTATTGAAGAGTTTTTCTAAATTTTATGACAGACAGCACACTTTAAATGTTAACAGTAATATTTATTTCTACTACTAACATTATCATTTATCTCATTAATGTGCATATATTTTTAGTATTTGCAGACTCACCAATACTGTATATTTTGGCAAGGTCTCAGCTTTAATAATACTCTGAATACACATAAAGAAATGAGACAACATATCTGAGGTGTCGTTCCTTGGTGTGTTGTCAATCAAATTCCTGAGGTGGGCAACAATTGAATACCACATATTGAATACTTGAACATCTGCAAATCAAATGATATTAATTAAATTAGTTTAATAACATTTTTTATGACTAAAGAGTAAAATTTTTGGAATAGACATATGGATAACACAATTCTTATTGCTACTTACCTGCAACATCTGTTGCTAAGGAACAGCAGACCAGCGTTGCAGCATGTAGAAGGGTATGGCCTAGCTTATTAAAGAGGGTTGGGCTTGTGATAATGTCATGCTCAAGTGGCTCTAGAATGGAAATAGAAGATTCTAAAATGCAAGTTTCAGTAGCTTTAGGAAGAGAAGCTTAAAATGTTGGTCTTGTATACTATACTTTGCTTGCTTACTCCCTTGCTTCCTTCACTTTTGTTTATTTTTTGTGAGTAAGAAGTTTATCAAAAAAAATAATAAACAAGTAAATATACTATGCATGTTTTTCAGGAACAATGTTGGGTTAAATGACAATAAGAAACAAAAACCTACCTAGTGTGAAAGTAGGCTTTGGTGAGCTTGAATCACACTTGCCTAGGATGTGAGCCAGGGCCTCAACACCCTTCAGTTGAATAGATTTGAAGACTGGGTGAATAGGGCCTGGAGAACCAATGTTAAGGTTCAGTGTAGGTGTCACGGGTGTTGTATTACCTACTAAAAAGTAAACATTTGTTTAACTCTTTCACTACGTAATTTCCTATTCCATATTTCCCATATCTGGACGGAATAAAATGCAGGATCATCATCGCTAATATCCATCATCTTGTGATTCAGTGGCAGTATTTGAACAATCACTATCACTCTAGGTATCATCATCATTGACATCCCACTGTGCAAGTCTGCGAAGCACTTCTTCTGCAGTTAAAACGTCTCCCAAGGGCAGCCATTGAAATGTTACTCAAAACAACAATGCCTGCTTGAAGCCTGTTTCAGCCTTTATTCAGACCGAGAGCCGCCCTCAACGGCTCAAAATAAGGTCAAAGGTCATGCAGATTGTTGTTCAATATAATATATGCAAACGTCATGGGGATATCCCCGGGATATCCTCATTTGTTTACAGTGACGTCAACAAACCGCTGTCAGCGGCTTTCCGCTCAAACTGCATATTTTATCTGCGCCGCTGTGAGCGGCTCGCCGTAGCGAAAGAGTTAAATAATTTGAAACAATTGATACTATAAAACTACCATGATTTCAAATCATCAAAGTAATATTATTATTAATTTTAAAACATTGTACAGAGGACCAATACCAAAATGTCATCATATCTCGCAACTTTTTCTCTCAACCAAAACAACTTCAATCCCTGAGCCTCATATTGACATTTAGTTTCTGTAAAGCATTGTGTGTGTATGTTTGTCTTACCTTACAAACTTGACAGTGATATATTCACTAATGGCAATCCTTAGCACATGTGTGCCTAAAGAAATTAATAAAATCTCAAATTAGTTGGCGGAATGTGGTTTCCTTACCTTTCCTGTGTACCGGTGTGCTGAGAAGGTGCTTCATTCCATTCCCTGCACCGGAAGATGTTGGTGGAATGTGCACACCATTAGAGGATGCTAATCCAAGAGAAAACTGCAACAGTGGAGCACAAACCTGCCAGGTAAGAAAAGTTATAAATTTGGAACAGTGATTTTTATTATATTATTGTATCTGAATGTCAGTTTATTAAAGAGTGGAACACTTGCTTCGTGATCAAGACAGTTATCATCCAAATATTTTTACAAAAATACAGGATATTTTTTCAAAATAAAAAACTTTACTTTCCAATTCTCAGCAATCTGCTAGATTTTATAAGGAGTTGTCCAAAAACTATTTTAACGCTAGTACCGCGTCGGCTGTTTTGTCGCTGATTTTCACTAACGCGGCATATGGGCGTGGCCTAATATTCACCGTTCACGAGCTAACGAAATAACTAATGAATATGCATGATAGCTAACTCATTCTGTTTACCGCGGCACTCACGGTGCATCGTCCACAGGGTAGAAGTTTGTTGTTTACGTTTTCGAAGAATTCTGTACGAGACAAATTCTGTACGAACCTACGAAAGGTTGATGGAGCACGTCAGCAATTTTTGTATTAAATTTTACTTTCACCAGTCAGTTACAGTCAAGTGTAAAAAAAACGATCTAGGGACTAGCTCAGCCATTAGAGTTAGACTTAGCTTGAGGGTACTACTGTAGTAACTAGGAACTTATGTAGTTATGGTAGCGTGGTAGTTTTAGTATTGTAATTATAATTCATAGGCCTAGTAGTAGTACTTTATGCCTAAAGGTTGTATATATTTAGGCCTTATTTATTATACAGTACTGTATTATTATTTATTTATATAAAGTGACTAGGAGACTTCTTCCTTGGACGTGTCTTCCGACTGAATTCGTGCCTTTGGCTTAGAAAGAAAATTGTACTGAATATAAATTGTGTTTTCTAAAATAAAGATTGAAAATGAATCTTAATTCTTTACATTTTAGCCAGATCTATCTATTTTAGTTACTGTTCACTAGTCCGATTAATTAAAACTATTAAAAAGTCATGCATTATTTGACCTAAAATATTTCCGACTGATATCGTACCTGTCATCAGCGCCCAGGTCTGCCGGCCGCACGTGGTCCGTTTACAAAAAAATTGTACTCGACTAGTCTATAAATACCAGGCTTATTAAGGTCTCCGGGCGCACAGCCATGACGAATATTCTAAGTGGAACTTTGAGATGTCTGGACTCCAAGACTAGAAACAACTTGTTATGACAATGATAAGTACGAGTGTGTGCAGCGGCCAATAGGCCGACTTCAAATTAAGCAAGCATATTTTTTAAGTGTGGTGGTAATGCAGACGACATAGAAAGAGTATGTAACTAGAAATTTCAAATTGCAAGTGAAGTGCTGCGAAGTACAACTGCATATAAATGTTCTTTGAACAAAATCATTTATGCGAGTCAAGTGAAAATAATGAATAATAAAAATATAACAAATAATATGAGATACGACCCATTGTCTATATTAGAACACTTCTCATTAGGTAACAAAGTCGTAATTTTTATTTTTTGTCAAAAAGTGTCTATAGTGGTGAATTATGGTTTAGGTTTTTTTTCAAAAATTTCTATGTATGTGGAAAATGTAGTTGATTACCAAAGGTTACAATTTTTATTTTGAAGACTGCATGGTCTAGGAAGTATACATTTTTTTATGGGGCAAGTTTCCAAGGGCCAAAGAGTGTTGCCAAAGTGCGAGCCAGCGTGTTATTTGATCACAAGTGCGAGACATCGCAAGTGTGAGCCAGCGAGCATGACGTCACGACAATAGATACAAGATGTTACTCAAGTTTTTGCGAAGTATCGGCTGAGATTTGTGGAGTACAATTCAAAAAACAACTATAGGTCTAATAATGAATTATTGAGATGTTAAATAGACAATGTTAGCTATCAAGGAGCGATGTTGTTTTTCATTGGGACCTTCGTCCCTTCAAGGCTAGGCCTATACCATCCTAGCTAGTCTAGGCCTAGAGTAAGATAAGGCTAGCGCGACATTCGGACATTGGTACGTGTTGGTTATTCTACAAACGTCGCCTAAAGTAATTGATTTTACCCGGCAGAACGAAAGAAGGAAACTCCGCTTTTCAGTTGTCTTAGGCCCTTGTTTTTTGACAAACAATGACCTTTCAGAGGTCAAATTGCTGTCAAGAATATGAATTGGCTGCTTCGCAGCAAATATTGGGTTCTGTATCGAGTTGCCATAGTAATAATAAAATTGTCCTCTTCAAAATATGAAGATAAAGTGCATACCATACAAAACCCAAAGGTAAACAAATAAAAATGAACCCTTTCGTTGAAAAAAAAAATGATGGTGACAAAGTGGGTTTGTATATATTTTGGGAAAATCAGTTTAACAATGCTTTGACTGCATCTATGTCTGTCAAAATGCAGGTTTTGTACCAAGCCTACTGGTATTACGTTTTAAAGAAATAAATAACTCCAATGCAGCAATTAATTGAAATTATGGTAGATTTATGAGATTCTCCACCCATTATTCTGCCAGTACGAACGTTGTCTATCGATTTAATTTAACTGGATATTAAAAATTAATCAAAGAAATATTCACACTTCTACATTACAATATTTTATAATTATGAATTATATTATTTCTTTTCAGATAGGCCTATTTGCTGTAATTATTCAGTACTAATTATACTCATTATCACCAATTAATCAAGGTTCAAGTAGATTTGACTCTGGGAAGAAAGAAGGAACATGTTAAGATGTGCTTTGCTTCATGCAACGATATATGCCTAAATATGATATTGCTTGCATACAGCTGTACATTTAAATCCCAGTATATAATACCGTAAATGCTCGAAAAACGCAGCACCAAACCCAAGTTTTTTGGGGTCTTTTTGCTAAGCGCCGCACTGAAGCTTATTTGAGTGTTTATAGTACTGTTTTTAGTGACAGTTTTAGCATCTGATCTGGCGTATCAACTATAGTGGTGGCGTAAAAAGCTGTTTATGGTGGTGTGCGCATGTTTCACGATGACGCAGGTGCCGTAGTTATTAATTTCTACAGTATATTGTACGTACGTGTACGTATTTGTTCTGAGCATTGAGTGGTAAGGTGGAAGTACCGTACTACAAGATCGTAAATGAAAGGCGTGGAGGCACTCAGATAAAACTTTATTGCTCCATCACATGAAAAATGTCACGAAATATACAATCACTTCAAAATGATTAATTTATAGGATGCGTAAAATATACTATGTTTCACTGATGTGTAAAATATATGTTTCACTGATGTGTGGAGGTAAACAATTACACATTTGAAACAACACACCGTATCCATAATAGAAATACTGTACTACAGTACAGTTACTGTTTGATACACTTGGAATGCTGTTCAATTATTTATGTTTCATTTTATTGAAATGTTGCATGGACAGAGAAAATTAAAAAAAAATATGATAGGCCTAATTGAACCCCACTTTTCAACACTAAAAACTTAGATAGGCCTAATTTAATAAATAGATTAAACACTACAGTACAGTATTACATATATTACGGTAGCAGAATATTATGAATTTAAGCTGTAAGCATTCGATGGTGGTAATGCTCTTTCGCATGGAGCTGGCATGGATGTGGACCTGATAATTATGATGCTCACCAAACCAGACGATATCGAGAATAGTGTAGGGACGGTAAGCCTGTTATCCAACAAACGGCAGCAGACAACAATTATAGAATCTATTCAAATGCATTATCATACAAATATTTTAGTTTTTATGTAATTATTATTATAAATTTTTTAAACAAATAATTGAACAAATTCAGCTAAAATTAAACAGTACAGGGTTCATTTATTGAAGCTTTTTATCCACTGTTAAGCAATAAGTGTAACCGTAGAGATTTCTATGGAAGCTTTTTTATCCATTCTATATAATTAAATGGTAGTCATTAAGCTGCGAAAAAAAATACAGGCCATCCTGAAATTACGAGGAAAATCCCATTGGGACTGTACATATCGAATTTCGTGTAGGCAGGGCTTGCCCTAACTTTTTTTGGTAACTTGCCCACTGGGCTAGTTTACTAGAGATTTTACTAGCCCACAGAATATTTTACTAGCCCACAGACAGGAAAAAATTTTGTTTCAAAATAGTTTTTAGCGACAAATAAATTTGAAGGTTGATTTGCAATTTCATAATTTATGTAGTATTGCTGTTTGAGCTATCCTCTCAAAATATTGTTGAATAAATAAATAAAAAATCACCCATGCTGCAAAATTGACTCTGGTTATAACAGGGACAGATGAGAATGTTTTACATCTCCCTGGTTATAACTTTGGCTTTCTAATATTTAACAAAGGGCCCAGAAATCAATCAAACCAATGCATCTGTTAAATCTTTAGGTCTCAAGTCACTCACTCCCAATTAAATGGCAACAAATCTTGCTTAGGCTAGGTTAGGCTACCTAGGCAAGGCTAGGCTACCTAGGCAACGATCTTCTATTGAGAGAAAGATAACATGCCATCCTGTAGTGGTTGGTGAATGACTTGGGGATCATCTTAATAATTCAACAATCACGCATGTGGAGAGCTGAAAGCTAGCTAGAATGTACTCTCTGGGCTGCAGTACCTACTGTGCAGGGATTGTCTCGAAAGTTCCGCTTTTTTTTTTTTTTAAGAATGTGTTTTTCTTGCTAATTCTCCACTAGACAACCGGGCAACATGAGGAGTAAATAGGCTAGCCCGGAGCGGTTTTTACTAGACATTGTACGCCGGGCTAGTACTAAATCGAGCCCTGGTAGGGTAGGGATAGAAATGAGTTTATAATCACACATCACCAAGTAGGCCTAAAAATACTTGTGTATCAGTATATGCAATTATAAAAGAACGTTCTTGTTGCATTGCCTGAGTTCATTGACGTAGAGGTAAGACAAGGTACTGCAATCGGAATCACAGAGACAAATACAAGTAGTTAATTTGGCTAGCTGCCAGTTTTTAATCAAGTCCACAGCCAGGAGTTCGTGCTGTGTGAATTTGCCTGAAAGTTTCCCACACCAAAAAGATGTTACTCCTAGTACAAACTCGCATCGCAGTAGTCGCGTTATGCTACAATCGGCCGATTTGGGTAGACTGTGCAGACAGCTAATAAATATTCATGATCTACCGCGGTAGCAATCTTATGCTTCACTGATCTGCCTCATTAACGAACTCGCGGTAGATGAGATAGTGAAAAGGGCGATAACGGGGCACTTGCGTTAAAATAGTTTTTGGACGACCCCTAACTTAAATTAGAAAAATTAAATAAAGATACTACCTTGTTAGCATATAAATTCTCCATTATAATGTATTTTCTATATTTACCTGATCGAAGTTTGTTGCTGCCTTTGGTCCGAGTGCCTTGATCAGAAACCACCAGACTTCAAACTTCACCATAGCAACACCTTCTGTCTTTGCGTTGTTTACTCTGAATGGCTGCACCAACAGTTTGATACGCTTTTGGTTATACAGAATATCTGCAATTGGGGAATATTGTGAAAGGTTAAAAGGAGAAAGACAAACAGTAAGTTTTCATACTGGATTAAATAACAATGAAATATAAATATTATTAATAATTCAAAGCACCGGGATCACAGACATATCATTATATTTTATTTATTTATTAACATTTCTTAAATTTTATTGTTTTTGTAAACATAGTTTATCAAAAATTTTTTTTTCAAAGAGTTATAGTGATTCATCTGCTTAACCTGCCGCTGACCATTTTTCTGCATTTATTTGGTCGAATTAACAAAACAAAAGCGTTGGATGGTGGTCAGCCAAAGATTTGAACAACTAAAAGGTGTGGAACAGTAACTGGAAGATAAACAAGTGTAAGAATCTTAACCTTGCAGATTAAACTGGGCAAAGCAATATTTAAAAGAAAAATACTGACATGGCTTGGATAAAAATAAAAATAGTGTAAAATATTAATATTTTACTAACCTGGATCTAGTGCAAAATTCTCAATGAGGATCTTCCAAGCATGAAATGCAGCAATCTTAACATCTGTAAGTTGATGCTTGAACCCTTGCTCCGCTAGTCCAAGCATCAAGTTTATCAAACTACCACCCCGGTGCATTGTCTGAGGAATGAACAAGAAATAATAAAAAACTTCTTTATTTTATATTATTAACACTTATGTTTGTGGTGAAGACAAGCCAAACCAGTCACTCCACGCAAATTGTATTTGTGTTCAATAATGGCCAAAATATATTGAAATGTAAACATTTTTGGAAATCTATTTTGTTACAATAAACTAACCTTTACAAATCTCTACAAGAAGTTTCTGAAACTGTAAACTTTGAAGGCTGCGTTTTTTAATACTGTTTTTCAAACAGCTGTATGTTTATACTCTGTAACTTCATAATGAAATGCTGGATTTAAATGATTCTTTTATAATTTTATAACTTTCACTTTACTTTTCAATTAACCCTATATTAATAAATAGAAATTGAGTGACTGGTTTGGCTGGTCTTTGCCAATGAAGTCTAAATTCAAGAAAAATGTAGTTAAATTCTACATGTAGTGCAAAACATTTTACCGATTGTACCACAAAGAACCTTGTTTTAAAAAAGAATAATGTAGCACAGTCAAGTCCGCAAGTCAACTCTGTTTAAGTCGAAAATTTGCGTCAGTCGAATTTTTGAAAAATTCTTTCTTATGTATTATTGTGTAAATTGTTTGTTTGATTTGAATTTTTATAAGTCAAATTTCAGCTATATCAACAGACATTTCCGGTCTGGATAGGCAGATTTTAAAGTAATTTTAACCACACAAGTTGAAGTTCTAAATTTAGTAGCGCACGTGGGAAAAATACACAGCCGTGGGAAAATACGAAGTTCAATCCCTGTTGTACGGCAACAAGTTAGCCATGTCAAAACTAACATCTCAGACAGCGCGCTGTGGAATGATGGCTCACACGATCGTATGTCGTAAGTTGCAGTCTACTCTCACAATACAGACACTCCTCCGGACCGGCTCCAATGTTTGGTTTTTTGTCCAGTTCGGTTTGTAGAACTTGCATTGAACCCATTTCGAACAAGATTGTTGTAGCTATTTAATTAATTTATCAAAGCCCTGGATTTTTTTTAACTAGGCCTAGCCTACGCAAATTCAACACATTATTTAACATAATACGTACAGTACCTGCTGTTTTGCTGTACTGCTCAGCAAATTTAATTATTACCAATAAAATATGCGACTTTTATATTGATTTTACATGCATTTCTTTGTCTGATATGTTTTTCCAAGCACACATTCTTCGTTGGGCAATGCCACTTGCTGTTCGAAAAGCTTCTTGAGTTTAAAGAACGAATGAGGTGCATTTGCAATTTATACTGACGAATCTAACGAATTTGAATTTAGACGTCCACTGAAAAGAGTAACGAGTAGGAACTTGCCTTGTTGAGTTCTGTCTTAATTTCAGGTTGATTCCAAATGGTTTTTAAGGATTAAAAGCAAGAATATACACTTACTAAAACATTGGAATGCGTAAATTTCACTTCATAATTAACCAAGAAAACGTCTACTGGTGTGTCATGTTAATCAACAGATAAACACCATGGCAATGCGAGTACAGCTAAGCGTCTCGTTTTCACAGCATCTGGTATGCTTGTTGTTAAACGATGTCTATTTAACTACCGTCTCGTTTTTCCAGTGAATGTTACCATCCTGAATTGGACAAATCGTCCAAGATTCGGAATAGGGAGTTCCTGTTTTCGGAAAGTGTTTTATTAAAGGAAGAATAGGAATGATTTTGGGACTTTTGCGTGAAATTCGATTTTGTGGGCATTGAGTATACACAGTATTGTTCTATGTTAATATTTTTAAAAATCTGTATAACTCAAACTTTTTATGCCAGTCCCATTAAATTTGAATGTATATCAGTCCTAGATGGAAGGTTGAACTATAAACCAAAATGTGTTAATTGAAAGTCTTACCTTGCCTAGTAAAATCACAAATTGGCCCCAGATCTTAAGAACATAAAGTTCATGTTTGCAGGCAAACAGTTTGCTCATCTCTGTAATGATGTTGGTCTTTAACTCTTGTACCACTGTGGAGGCTAGCTCCTGCCTGAACTTCACCATGGCTGGTAGAGCCAACTCAAGGGCTAATAAAGCCCTTAAGCGCACTTTGACAGCTGAGTGGACAAGTGATGGTAGGATCAACTTCGCCCAACGTAAGGTGTTTGCCAGCATTTCATCTGGTAATGTTTCCAGGAGTCTGAATTTGGAGGGAAAAATCATGTAATACAACGGGTATATAAAATAATTTAATCACTAATATTAGCTATGAGGTACAATACAAGGGTTGAGTCAATAATTGAAATTATTAATTATCCTCAACCCTGTACCCCAGGTTGTTTTACACAAAACCATTTTCCAGTAAAATTCATTAGACCGATTATTAGTATTAGGTACACTATAGGAAAATTATTATACGAAGGTTAGATTTAATGCTTAAAAAAATTTCCCGAGGGCCTGAAGGAAATTTTTTAATGCATTAAATCTAACCTAAGTATAATAATTTTCCATTTTTTTTTATAACAAACTGTTGTAGCAGTCATCGGTTGCTATAGTGATATGATCAGTATACATGTGCATATTTACATATAACTGTGCGTATGCCGATTTTTGCTCCTGCAGTACGTGTTTAATTTACAGCCCCATTCCCGGCAAAATTTCACTAAAAATTGACTTTTTTTAGAAAATATGCATTTGCATTACTTCAATTATTATAAATCATGGAAAAATATTGGCATGAATTTTAGTTTTACGCAAAAGAATAAAAAAAAAAGAGACATACAGACTATTTCTCATAAAATATTACCATTTTCTCGACGAATTCATCGTTACTAGGCAAATTCAGAGGATGTAGATCGCATCCACTAGAATACTCTCGCTTTTATGTATACTTTATACAGTCAATAAAGTGCACCCTCTCTAATGAGATTAATTTTTGTACTTCGCATCTCGCACAATGCGGTCGTTCGGTTAGGCTGAGATATGTTTGTTTAAG
>NW_022706010.1:1471510-1478525 GCF_011630105.1 Anneissia japonica
TTTACATTTTTTTCATTCTTAGGAATGTCTAAATTCAGTTAAACTAGCAATTCCGTATAATATTTATAAATCTTTATAACATTATACAAAAATTAGATTTTTCTTAAAAACTGAAATTTTGCAGGGAATGGGGCTTTAACTACACATCAGCAGTACAGCAGTATGGATACGATGAATAACTATTGTGTTAGAAAGAACTTGTTTGTAATGCTATTTTGATAGACTTTCGTCAAAGAAATAAACATTTCAACATTCGAGATAAGAGAGAATACAGTCACTGACGTCCTTTTTGGTCGGTGCATGCAGACAGGTAAATACGTGCGATGATTTCATAACTAGGCTAGACTACAGCCTAGTAGTAGTAGAAGGAGGCCCGGGCGGCCTCCTGCCTGTCCGTAGGCCTACATTTAAATTTATTCCTTGAGTCTTTAAAATAGGTCTAGAATATCCCTATAACACGTTCTTTGTTGTGTTTATGAGGGTCCATTGATTTAATTCCTTAATTGTTCATACCTAATATTGAATTTGAAGTAACTTTCTTCGGTTTCTAATTAAGCTTGTTTTACGAAAGTAATTTTCAATTTAATTCAATTTTATCGCGGTGCGCGATGTATTTGCGGTGACAAAAAAATGAGAAATTTTTTATGCACACAAACCTAAAAATAATCAAGCCAAGCGTCCACTAATAGAAAAATTAGTGGACGCTGGGGAATAGGCAAACAACATTTGGAGTTACAATGATGACGTCACGATTGACTTATAATAATAATTATACATATATTATTCCAGACCTTTTTTGTCATTGAACAAATAAAAGTGTTATATTCTTTGGTTTTAAAAATTCTTGAGGTTACAGGTTTGATTTGTACCCAAATCACTTGCAGATTTGCAATTAACAACAAATAAAATACTTACTTTATTATGGCATTAATGGTCTCATGTTCCACGGTAACGGATTTGAAATCACCATTTAAAAGTACATGGTCCAAAGAACATAACAACCCATGCAGCTACAAGATTAGGATGAAAAAAACAAAATTTACTATAAGCCAGATGAAAATCTGAAGAAAGCCAGATGAAAATCTGAAGAAAGCCACCCCTGTCAAAAGCCACCCAACAATGGACTATATCATTGTAAGGTGGGGTGCAAAATGGGTTGTTTGTCTTGATGTTGCTCTACAATAGGTTTAGGATGCCTAGAGTTTTTGTATCACAATTCTATTTTTATTCTTTTGTGTATTATAAATTAGAAACTGGGTGTAGCCTAGCTAGGCATAAACATTTAGTTCTCCAAATGCAAAACATCGTAGCTCCTCTTAATTGTGCAATTGAGTTTTTTTTTGTTTTTAACATACTGTACTGTACTTTCATTACTATAGATATATACTATATTAATAGTTATTTTATCAGGTTTTGTGATACTTGTATTATAAAGCAATTACTATATTTTATTTCTCGCTTTCTTTTATCCTATATAATAAATGTTATGTATCTTTAACATTACTATTGATATACTGTATACTGTATTAATATTATTTTATCAGGTTGTGTGATACTGTACTTTAGAAATGCAATTACTGTATTTTCTTTTTCAGTGATATTTCACTTATATGCTTTCTTCTTTCAATCTGTAGATGACGATGTAAGGTCGAGCGTTCGGGAAAATTGTAGTTTATACTATATAGGCCTAGGTAAAAAATTGCCGAGGCTGCCGACCTCAGAGAATTTCAGGTCGGCAAATTTTTGCCGACCTATTTTTTTCCAAATTTCATGGGCTGAGGTAACTACTATTTATGATTGTGGTACAAAAAAGTAATACTGTACCTCTCAATCATAATTTTACCATGACTTGCCGAAAACGCGTGCTACAGTTTGTAGAAATTCAATTTGTCTGGTCATATATCATAAAGGCTTTCCTTACTTTATTATTACCATTACTATAATTAATATCATTATTATATTAATATGGTTAATGGTTAATGGTTATTAATTTATAGAGCGCAAAATACAAAAAGTCTCTGCGCTATCAGGCAAGTGTAAAGATGGAACGGAAACCAAAACCACAAAATAAAAAGAAGTGAAATATCCAATTTTTATTGGGAGTTTCTTAAATTACTTTTTTCTTTTGTGATATCACTGTAGTATTATTGTGATATTTTGTGATATTTGTATTTTAAAATGCAATCTCTATTCTTTTTCTGGCCAATAACAAACCTTGAATTAATTTTTGTTGATAGCAAAATGTAATAAAAGTGAGAACAATGAAATAAAACTAAGGAATCAGAGAGTAGTGACAATTACTTCACTTTTAATTTACAGGTATTTTTTTGTTAATTGTTGTCAGACTTTCAACATTATTTTGCATTAAAATTATTGTTGTTGGTGGTTTGTTTTTGTTCTAATTATTAATTATTAAGAATAATAAGGGTAATAATATTTTTTTTTATGGCATTATTGTTGTAATGATGATTATAATATTCTACTGGGGTTTTTTTTTTTGCTACATTTGTTATCTTTATTTATTTTATTATTATTATTATTATTATTATTATTATTATTATTATTATTATTATTATTATTATTATTACTGTGATAGATTATTATTGTGATAGATTATTTACTTTATCATTATTATTGTTTGTTTAATTTTCAGTGATAATGATTCATCGGTGGCAATTTTTCATCTGCTCTATTTTCATTCATTATTTTTATTATTATTATTTTGCCATTTTTAACAATTATTTTTACTGTATTTATTATTTTTACCTTTTTTATTACTAATATTTTATTAATTTTTATGGTGATTATAATATAATAGGCCTATAATCTTATCTACCATGAAAAAATTATTTTAAATGTTTTCATTAATTTTGATTACGTTCATCAATCAAAATTATGTATATGCTATATTTTCATGTTTAAAAAAATCTCTGCATAAAAAAAATTTTGCCTCAAACTTTTATTATGTTTATTGTCTTTATTATTTTTATCGTTTTGTATTTTTAATTCTATATAGATTTATCGTGAAAATTTTCATTGGCAATTTCTATTTTATAAAGGAGCTGGTCCTTGTAAAGGTGTTCGTCACACGTTGGCCTGTCTTCTTCACCTGTATTTTTATAAGTAAGAAGTTTATTAAATAAAAAAAATATTTAAAAAAAAGAAGTTATTAAGGTTACAAATTTTCAATTCATAATACACACTAGATACTTTAAAGAATAATATGGTATTGTGATATTATTTAGTTATAAGAGGAAATAAAAAATAATGATAATATGGTAGCACATGATACTGGATAAATGATAATTGTTACCTGGAAAAAAAAACACATTTCTAGAAACCACGCAAATGCATAATTAAGAGACGCGATTATGTTTTGCATTTGGAGTACTAAATGTTTATGCCTAGCTAGGCTACACCCAGTCTGTAACTTATAATACTCAAAAGAATAAAATAATAGTTGTGATACAAAAATTCTTGGCATCCTAAACCTATTGTAGAGCAACATCAAGACAAACAACCCATTGTGCACTCCACCTTACAATAGTATAGTCCATTGTTGGGTGGCTTTTGACAGGAGTGGCCTATTTCCTCCTTGCACAACTTTTTTTCTCAAGTTTTTGGGAACGTACTGAGTAATCAGTACAATAACACGTCAAGTAGGGAAAAAAATCACTCCAAGTTAACATAAACTTAATTGATATATATTGTAATTATATAAAATAAATATAAATGAACATTAACTTACATGGGGTTTGACATGGCGGACAGAAAATCTCTGCTTAGCGATACACCAAAGCGCACGTGTGCAGGTCCCCTTATCACTTGTTTTTAACAACACATTCTGTAGGGCTTCAAATGACAACAGAAAAGAAGTTTATTCAAGTGCTGAATGGAACTAGATATTTTCTAATACTAACATTATTGACAAGAAAGTATAATACATACTCCAAGTATTGAAATACACGCCATCGTGTTGGGATTCAATATTTCGACATTAATTATGTCATCATCAGGAATGAGTATAATACATACTCCAAGTATTGAAATACACGCCATCGTGTTGGGATTCAATATTTCGACATTAATTATGTCATCATCAGGAATGAATCATTCCTGATGATGACATAATTAATGTCGAAATATTGAATCTCAACACGATGGCATGTATTTCAATACTTGGAGTATGTATTATACTTTCTTATCTGAGATTAATCAGTGGACCTTTCGGTTTTAACATTATTGACAGTTCACAAAATTGGTCTACACTATTGTTTAAAGAAGCATTTGCTATATGTAGGCTACACCCATTACAATGGGCTGAAAGCTTCAAAGGAGCTTTCTTTGTTTTTGTAGGGAGCTTTGATCAGTAGGGTAAGAATGCTTTGATCTTTAGTTTATTCATAACTATGTCACCTACTAGGGATAATGTTTTGATTGGTCAAACACTTGTGGTACTTGTGCATATAAGCTTGCAAATATGGATAATTTTTCATTCCTGATGACATAATTAATGTTGAAATATTGAATCCCAACATGATGGCGTGCAATTCGATACTTGGAGTATGTATTATACTATCTAATCTGGAACTAGATAGTTTCATAAAAATTGCTGAATAAATTATTAAGTTACAATTCAATTTTATACTTTTCAGAAGTGACCAATTCAAATTTTAAATTTTAACTTTTGCCTCAAAGATAGACTGCCTGCATTGTTTTTGAGTGTCAAATCTAAATAAAAAAAAATTAATATGTACCTTTGAGGAGAATATCAATATCAGATTCTGATAGGATGCTGACAATTTCTTCATGATAGACACAAAAGCCAACAGCTTGCAATGCAGCCTGGGAAATGTCAGGCGTTAAGCTCATCACATCAATGCAGAAGGTATTAACAAGTCTTGACCCACTCTGATTGAATTCTGTTAGAAATGCTTGGAAATTGTCTTTGTATAATTTCCTGTTGACATTTAAAAAAAAATGGTTTAATAAGTGATTGTTTCATAGATTGAAGTAAAGCTGTATGTTGATGATTAAGATCCTTGCTTTATCTCAGGGTCCTCGGTTCAAATCTAATAAAATTCTAGGATTTTTCCCACAACTAAAACAATATCCCATGCGATAGTACCACAGACAATAAAGGGACTGGACCCCTACATATTTATAGGTATTATGAGAAGCCATTTGTAATGAGCAGATGAAGCAAAACACATCATAATACGTCTTAACCCATTTATTTCTATAAGCGCTTGCTAATTATCATCATCAATTAATTAATTAACAATAATTTAAAAAAATCGTATGTGCAGTAATGTGTGCATGTATTTTCATTAAATATTAGAGAAAATATCAAAAATTTTTATAAAAAAATGTTCCTTCGTGCTTTTTAAATTAATTTGAATGATTAGCGTAAATAAAAATATGATCATTATTTTTGTAATATGATGCTTTTAAACGGGAAGCGCCGCCATCAACACTGATGAATAAAATCGTCTAAAAATACACCTTTTCTCAGAAAATAGCAATTCTGACACTTTCCTACAATAAATATATATTCAATATACATACTGTACCAGTTTTGGTTATTATATCCTCGTATTTCCACGTAAAATTAATTTTTTTTGTGGTTGAAAAAAAGAGCGTGGCTATCAACTTTGCCAGCGCCATCTTGGTTGTTTACAAAAATGAAAACGAACCCCGACATGACCGTTAAACTATTAAACTTTTTGGTTTCCCTGTGACATGCGCAATCATGACGTTGAGATCCATCATGGCAAAAGCTAGAAAATGACACCTTGATCTCCCATATTATCATAATTTTTCGTATTAAAAAAAAAATTAGTTTGACACCAATTGGATTTTTGAAAGATTATAGGAAGGTGCGTTTTCCCACATCCTTGAACTGGCGCTAGGCGGATAATTCATTTATGGATTTTACGTCGCGGGGTAAGTTAGGCTTTTCCAGGCTACGGTATGTAGTGCGGTGAAGGTAACTGAACCGGCTCGTAGGCCTTGGGGAATTGGCTTGGCCCCCTTGAGGTGAAATTTTATATTATTTTTTATCTTCCAAAATTTTTGATCAAAAATTACAAATTTAGTTTTATCCTGTAAAGGAATAATTTGTGCTGATTTGAAGATGCATTTATTTATTCTGACTGTTGAATTAGTATTTTTAAAATTCTTTCCAAAATTATTGATAAAAATTAATGAGAAAAAAAAATTAATTAAAATAATTAATTTGTTTTCTATTTTAAAAATTTCACAACACTATATACAGGCCTCGAATTTTACGGTGGCCACTGCCGACGGTGCCCTCTCAGTTGGCCTTGGTGCCCCTGAAAATGAAGCACGATGACGGCCACTACTTGCCTGCCCTTTTGCAGCCTTGCCCGGTGCCCTCACGACGCTTATTACAGATCGTTTGACACGTAAAATAAATCTAAATAAAAAAAGTTCAAATCTTGAAAGAAAACACGAAAGCCAAAAACATAGGTCGCCTGGCAAGCCTAGGCTTAGATATGGTTGCAGTGATAGAACATAAGAGAACTTCCATGTGTGTTGTGAACTTTTTTTTCAGTTACCGTTGTGTGCGCATGCATAAACATGTAGTTGTAAACATGTGCTTACTGTGCAGTTAGCTTTGGGCGATCTGACGTCATCGCAACTCAAGCTTGTGAAATTAACCTAATTGGTTGACACTCGGCTGATGATGGCCAGTTTAGAGGTGTGGCCTCCTGGGTCATTCCGTGTCAAATCAACCAATTTCAAAAAAGTTCCAGTATGACCCTCTCAGATTTTGATGAAACTCCATAAAAATGATCCACTATGTGAAAAACCAACAATTAAAAAAAATTAGTGTTACAGGTTTTGTAGTTTCCAAGATATTGACTCCTCAAAAAAGGGGCGTGGCCCTTCAAGATGCGCAAACACAATTTCCTCCAACTTTGGAAGCTTATAACTCTGGACGCAGGGTTCCCGGAACGCCGCCCTCAGCGGCGTGTGCGAAGCACAACAC
>NW_022706010.1:1478678-1489959 GCF_011630105.1 Anneissia japonica
GATTAACTGTTATCCCTTCTTTTTTTAAGTTATCTGCACTCAAAATACCCACTTAGTTTAATGGCGGATCATAGATTTTTAAAATTTTTTATACTGACAGTTATTTATGTGAATTGAAAAACCTGAAATTTTTAGACTTCAATTCCTGTTTGTTTTCCCGTAGCGGCAGTTTGATGTAAAAGGGGGCGTGGCACAAATTAGTGCACTGTGAAATTAACATTGATTTTCGTATGCTAATATCTTTGGAAGTACAGCGCCTATAACCTTCAGATTTTGTGGTGTAGGACATCTTTTACTGCTGATTCCAAATCTGCCATGCCCCCTTTTACATCAAACTGTCGCTACTGGAAAACAAACAGGAATTTCAGGTTTTTCAATTCACATGAATAACTGTCAGTATAAACAATTTTAAAAATCTATGATCCCATGGCATGGAATTACACAACTCTTTAAAAAATTTAGTTATTTCCGATTATGTTAAAATATGTGTAGTTTTCATCATAGTATCTAACCATGAAGGAGCTGAGTACCAAAGCTGAAATTTGGTGTATAAGTAGATCTAATATATCTCAGGGGTTTATTTAAGAGCCGGCGGCCGGCGCATTGATCGGTTACTACAATGTTTTCGCCGGCTACTTCAATCAATGCTGTAAAAATTAATACAAAAACCACCAATATAAATAGCGAAACAGGCCTGTAAAGAACCTTATTTACCTACACGAAGTTAATTTGCGATAGTATGCACTCATTTTGATGTTCCTTTCTGTTGAAAGTTCGTTAAAATGTCTACTTGAAAGTTCGTTAAAATGTCTACCAATTTTTAGACTCCATGCTTGACTTTCATGAACTCGCGGCGTAAACAAAGTTAAAGTTCAAAGTTCGCCAGCCGCGCCTGGGTGAGTCCATCAAAGAAGCCACGCCTCCAAATCACATGTTAGCCAATAAGATAATAGAAACTTCTCCACCACGTGCTAAGGTGATGACGACATACATCGCCTAAACTCTTGTTCCGTACATTGGGCTTCCGGGTTTTCTTACCACGGAAAAGGAAAAACAGATCATCATTTTTTTTTGTGTATGACTATGAACCTTTTATTTTCATTTCATTTTTATTTTGCCAGCCCTCTTTGTGATGACATAGATATTTCAAAAAAAAAACCAACACTGGCTCAAATTCGTTTACACTCGGTGGTGGAGGTAGCTAGCCGAACCAACTATATTGAATGCTCACAATTTCAGAGTCATAGATAGTAAAATGATTAAAACGGCAAGCAAGCAAAAATCGTCTCAATTCACATCACATGAGACATTTTTTTTCCAATGTGGTATCCATCCCTTTTCGATATCTGCGTAAATTTTAGAACTATTTTTTGCTCTCCTTAGATGTTTTCTTCAACAACGCACTAGGGCATAGGCCTAAATGGTGAATCCCCACAAATTTCAACATGTTTGTGAAAAGTAAACAACTTCATCATTATAACCAGAACCCTGCGGGTACGTACGTTCCTTTGTACGTAAACGTAGTTTAGAGGGATATGTAGTCCAGTAATGGTTTCTAATGTTTTTACGTACACCTACACCTCCATACAGGTCCGTCCATCAAATGCTGTATATTTACATACCTGCAAACATTCGAATATCAAAAATAGGGACGCTATTCATTGGTGACAAAAAATTAAGACGGCAATTATATCCTAATTCCTGTACAGTTGCTTCAAACAAAACAAGAGTTACTTAATTTCAAGTGTACTGTTTATTTACCTCACAACCAAGAAAAAATATTAAAGTTACATTTTAATCAGTAGGCTTACAGACTTCACCACGAAGGGCACGGTATGTTGCTTGTTTCGCTGGATCTCATTGGAGTCATAACGTCAATATTTATTCGAATGACACTCATAATCTCTGTTCAACATTTCCAGCTTGTGTGTCATTAAAGCACTTTAAGTTTTTGTTGTCATGATAGCTCGAAGCTTGGTTTTGTTTTTTCAACAATCGAGAAAACTTTCTCAGTCACTACTGCTATAAAATATTACCATAGTTCCCCGGGTAGAATCCCACACCGAACTTACGCCCAACTTCGCGTACACAAATTTCCACGGGTGATGTCCCAGGATCTGGATTGGGTAAGTCGGCCTAGCAGGCCTTGCCTAGGTCGATAAATTTAACAAATGCTAAAAAAATAAAGGAACGTCTCCGAATTCTGCCGACTTGAAACCCTTTAAATTGCTTAAAACTGATATTGGTCGCCATAAATTAAAACACAAAGCCCATTCTTGTAAATTACTTTGTTGTTTACGGTCGCTAAAAATAAGCAGCTCGCTAACTGCGGCTAAAGTAAAGATAGACAACACCGCGGTCCGTCCCTGAAAAGACCTGCTTATTCATATTCTTGACAGCAATTTGACCTCTGAAAAGGTCATTGTTTGTCCAAAAAAAAATGGCCTAAGACAACTGAAAAGCGGAGTTTCCTTCTTTCGTTCTGCCGGGTAAAATCAATTACTTTAGGCGACGTTTGTAAACTAACCTACTCGTACCAACGTCCACATATCGCGACGCTGGAGTACTATTCAGCTTTTTTACTATATTTCTAGGTTTCTTATTTCTATGTTTAATCGGCTCATGTCTCAGCCACAATATTTTGAGGCCAATATTATTTACGAACTCAGTTAAACTTATTTACTAGCCTATTTCAACGTGCTAATTATTACATTTAGGCGACGCTTGTTGTAGACTGGAAATAAATACCATTTTATACACATGCGCAGATGGATTCGCCAGCAGCAGCGAGTCGCCACCAGAGAGATGTCACTGCAGCAAAACACTATTGTACACGGTACCAACGCTGTTCTAATATAGACAATGGGTCGTGCTCATATTATTTGTTATATTTTTATTATTCATTATTTTCACTTGACTCGCATAAATAATTTTGTTCGAAGAACATTTTATGCAATTGTACTTCGCAGCACTTCACTTGCAATTTGCAATTTCTAGTTTTATATATAGGCCTAGAGAAATTTCATTTCAACGATTTAAATAGTCTATCAAACTAATGCCGCCAAAACTGTCAACTTTTGCTCTGTGGTTTATCAAGCCACAGACCTCTAGGGTCTATTTCCAGTAATGGAGGTCGGGTCAGAATAGTAAGTGTGTTTATATGAATGCATTTATGCTACATATTCAATCGTTACATATACTCTTGATTTTTATTTTGTCACGGATTATTGTTTATTGATCTGTATGGTAGTCTTGTGGTAGACCAATATATTATTTATTTTAACAAGACTGACTGAATACTGCTGTCATCGTCGTGTTTCGTATGTATTGCCAGGGAGTTGTTATGGTGTATTTGCCGTATTGTTATGGTGTAACTGCCGTGTTCATCGTGAGTAAAAGACTTTAGGTAAGTAAGCACATTCGATTCAATACTATAATGTAAAATGTTGTTCAGATCACGTTAATTTTTACTAAAACACACATTACACCTACTAGACGACAAGCAGTAGTCGACTTACCACAACTACCTAAGTTCACGCTAGGGCCTAGACGTTCGCATAAACAACACAACTTCTCTAGTGTAAACTGTATACTCTCGCGATAGAAAACAAAATTTCCGCAAAATATTAAACACGTTCGATCCAATACCATTATGTAAAGACCGTGTTTGGTTAGATCACTTTTTTCATTTTTAATAACACGTGTACCTGCTACATTAAAACGACAGAGGCCTAACCCTACCGACGATCCAGTAAACAATTGGTCAACTACACCAACAAGGTATGCATTATGGAGCTCGCTCACCCTCTCGCGATGAAAAACAAAATGTCGGCAAAGTTTTTCCGACGCATGCGCATATCGAAATTTTCTCCTAAAAACGACTCAAAAAATGGTGGTAGGGGGTATATGTTTTATCGCGTACGTCCTACATTTCTCATCTAACATAAACAAACAATTCTTGCACAACTACATGTCCACCAGTTACTATGAGGAAAACATTATACCCACCGTGAGCCACCGTTTAGGAGCCTATTCGTTTACAAACCCGCTGCCACTTTGCTCACACACACACACACATTTCATATTCGAATTATCCCATTAGTTCCTTGTGACCTTAAGGTCACAAAGGAACTAAAAATTGTATTTTCAATTTATTTTGGTGGATTTTATTAAACGTGTATAAACTTAAAAAAGAATGTATTTCAATTATTGAATCAATATTCTGACCTTAAATTCCGATATTGAGCTCGAAAAATTCTAGGCCTATTCTAACCTACTCAGTAAATATACTAATCAAGGAGGTTCTGATCATCACTGCATGTGATTGCACATGTGCAACCACTGTGCAGTGTATACTAAGAAGTTCAAATGGGAAACTAATTTTCCGTACCATATACCACGATGTTCAATCATCATCAATCAATTTGTTTGAATCGATATTAGGCCTACAGGAAAATAATTTGTTAATAAAACATTAATAAACATTATTCATTTTGTAGGATGCTTGAATACCATACAAAATTAAGGAATATCATATGAGTGAGTACTGTATGTGTGTAAACTTGTCTCTTTCTTATCTGTGCCTGGGATAGAAAGCCAAGTCCTGGCAGGCTTTATGGCGCCTAAGCCTGCCTAGGCCTAGATACTGTAGCCTACACAGTGGCTGTAGGCCTATCTAACCTAGGCCTAAACTCACGAATGATATTTTCAGCTATTGTATGATATTCCTCTCATTAATAAAATTTAGGCTTTTTGAGATTCGCGAAAGTTTAATGTCGCGAAAACGGCCGAAATTATCAAATCGCGAAAGTTTCTGGTTTACAGTATCTATCCCCTAAACCACCGGCCTATTTCAATTTACTCTCCTGTTACTTTCAAATTTCTCCTGCTACTCAAATTCATAAATAAACCCCTGTATCCTATTAACTGGTATAAATTTATTATTTTATTCACATGACGAACCGTTAATGGGAAACATAGGCTTTTTTCACTTTTTTAGGGCTGGCCCAACTTTGAATGGATGCCATTCCATTCTAATTCATTTGATCAGCCTGTGCTTGCTTGTGGCTAGAGACAACTACCCATAGATAATATATCTGTAATTTAAGATGTATACACTCAATCATATGGACACAGGGTGACATTGAAAATCACAAAAAAATTGCGTCGTTAAACAAAGTCGCTATTTTGAGTGCAGATAACTTAAAAAAAGAAGGGATAACAGTTAATATGATGCCATATTTGTGTAATATGGTGGAATATAAGTTAGAATACCAAGTTTGACCTTGATAGCTATAACCAATCCCGAGTTATAAGCTTCCAAATTTGGAGGAAATTGCATTTGCACATCTTGAAGAGCCACGCCCTCTTTTTGGGGTGTCAATATCTCGGAAACCAGGGATGTAATTGTGCAGGACGGAGCCGGGCGGGGCCGCCCTGCCTAAAAGTCTACCGCCCAGCCTAAAGCAAAATTTAATGCCTTCCGCCCAGCGTCAAACGTACATATCCGCCCATCCCGAATTCTTACTTTTTTCGCGAGATATATCATCACATATTTCTAGCCTCAAACCTCATGCAAGCAGCCTAGCAAATAAAACATCGGCCAGGCTTTAGCGCTGATTGGACGCTCACGTTCTACTTGACTGAACAGTAAACTGTGTGATCAGCTGGAAATTGACACTTTGCGTGATCTGTATGCGGTATTGAGTTTGTTATTGTTTTGAACGCTCGAGTTAATACACTGTAAAGATGGCTGAAGCGAGTGTAAATCGCTGAATGTCTGTTGTAAACGACATCAGAATTGCAGTGTCTGTATTTTTAGAAGTAAAATTTCTTTTACCAAATCACTGACAAATGTTCCAACATTTATGTCGGAGAGGTTAAGCCATAATATACATCAAAGGGAGTAAAATATAGCGATGGTAAAACTTGGACATTTTTTAAAGAGAAGTAGGCCTAGCCTATGGGGATTGTGAATGATTCCTGTACGCTGTGCGCTACGCGACCAGTGGCAATCACTGGTCGGAAGGCTAAGAATAAAGCATAAAATCACAGCTTACAGCAAACATTTTTTTAATGTACAGCGACAAAGTGTTACATGAATGCCAGTTATATACTACAGGCACATTTTTGAATTAGTTTTCATATATATATTCTCAAATATATTACTTAACCAGAGAGCATCTGTTCATGATTACTGTACAATTTCGCTATTCCCGCATTCAATGTTTTGATTTTATACCGCATACAGATCACGTGACTACTCTGGCAGCAGCAAGCGCAAAGTGTCAACTCGCGTGTTAGCGGTGCTATGGTTAAACAAAAGCGTTTTCGGCTTTGAAAAGTGCTTTAGCCTTTGTAGTACCGCACAACAGTTATCTTCTCGCGGTGCCTTTTGTCGATTATTTTCCCGAGTTGTCAGTGGATGATTGTCAATTGTTTTAGTTTTGGTTGTTTAAATAGACAACTGTAATCCCTGGTTCCCTCATTTCATGATTTAGTCTTCAAAATGTCATCCAAGAAAGCCAAGCAATCTCAACAAAGAAAAAATACCTCAAAGCGCGATAAATTAAGTATAAAATTTTAATTCTGTTGATATCATCATTATACTGTTTGTTACATTGGACCATGATGTATTCGGACCATATTTATACACAAAACGCATTGTCTCATTGCTTCCCACACGATGATTAACAACTAACTACGACTATTTTTAACTCTCTGGGTTTTCCCATGTAGTGCGTCAGACCTCCAGAACACGTAGACGCAGATAAACAAATACATGCAATACTGTAAACACTTTATTAACTACTGCTAATTCATATTTGACCAACCAAAGATATGAACATTATTATCAGTATTGTTTCTTTATAATAAATAAACAACAACACTTTTTAAAACATTGTATTTATTTTTTTATTATTAACTTCTTTATTCAATACTGCATAAATAAATAATTCACAATCGAAAACGTCTGGTGAAAGGAGTCTAATCTCAAGCTACCGCCGTCAATCTCGATCGGAGCATCATGCGTGTGTTGATAGAGGCTGAATGTTTGTGATTTGTTAATCGAAAATTTGTTTTGAAATTGAACAAATAATGATTTTTTTTACATTAATGTACTTACAATTTTTGCAATATAACACATACAACAATAAATCGATCGTTCTATTTATGTCTTTTTTTCCTGCACCTTCGATTCGAATGTGTTTGTTGTAAGAATACTCTAGGAGGCTAGGCCTAGTTGTTTTCTGAGTCTAGGCTAGCGGCAGCCAGTGCGTGTGGTGCGATGATTTCTTGAAAAAAGCTAGGCCTAGGTTTGACAGGTGCATAATATATCACCCTTCTTATTCAGGGATCAAATTTGCGTATGAAAAATACGAGATGAAAATATAACAAATAAACTTAACACACAGAAATTAAAGAAAACTTACAACCTACAAGTTACTTTCAGTCAATAAAAGAACAGTGATTTTAGTAAAATCTAATATTTGCACTCATCTCTGACTCACAGTATACTTACCTCTTTATTTAAACCAAACAAAGTAAGTCATAATTATCATTACCACCCCTCCCCCCCCCATCTAATAACTGTTCATGCGGTTGACGCTACGTGAAAAAATACTCACAAGATTCAGCACCCACCCTTAAAATTTTAATACCCACCCTTAATTTTCACTGGCTACATCCCTGGGAAACTACATATCCAGTAGGGCTAATCTTTTGTGTATGTTGATTTTTCACATAATGGATCATTTTTAAGAAGTTTCATAAAAATCGGAGACGGTCGACCTGGGACCTATGGTTGATTTGACACGGAATTACCCTCCTCTCCGATGACGACGCACTGAGCAACAACATCAGATATTGAACTTCTTGAAATTTTACTGTTTTGTTTACGATCGCCGACCGCCGCAAAAAACTAAAAGTATATTCCAACATTGAATCGATAATTAATAGTTAATACTGACAACGATGGCTTGGCCAGGCCTAGCTTGGTGTAGGCCTACGCCTAGCCTGGCTAAGAATCAAGGCACTCACGATAGATTAGTACTGTGTGCACCTGTGTATAAGCCACCTCCCCTAATTAGGACGTGTAATACCACAATTATTTGTGTCACTGTGTATAAGCCGCACCTATTTTTAAGCTCCAAACCATTCCCGTAATGTTAAGTTTTTAATTATTTTGAAACATTGACATTATTTGCAAATGTTCACATAAAGAAATTTCATCTTTTTCAGCCGATTATTAAACAACAAACAACTGGAAATGCGTGTAAACTTCTGGCTACCGCAATAAAACAACGTATTCTTGCTCTAGAGAAATGCCCACCTTGCTAGACGGTCGCGCTATGTTAAATTTTTAACATCAGTTTAGTTTAAGTTTAATCAAATCTAATAAAATAAAATACTTATCGAGTATATTTATCTATTTTAAACAATCATTCTATTATTATGGTGATTAATAACAGTCGGTATTAAGCTAAAAATATCGGTAACTCTAGGCCTAAGTCATTACTACTCACAGCCCACTGTGCGAACCATGCACCATCACACACCATGTTTTATAAACAAAAATAGAAGTGGGGAAATACTGTATCATGTGATACAAAGTTTACGCATGCACAGATGATGAATGCCTTTCTAAAGTTAAATTCCAATAAAACAATTATTACAACTTCAAGAAAACTTGTGTTTTTATAGCATAAAGTAATTTCACAAGTTTTTATTCTGAAATTATAGCGGTATCATTCTCTCTATAATGGAACAAGCCAACAGTAACTGGGGGAAAAAGGGGCATAACTGCCCAATTTTATACCTTTTCCCCCAGTTTTTAAATATTCAAAAATCTGTATCTCATTCACCGTTCCCCAGTTCTTCGTCAAACAACTTTTATCTGTCTTAGAAAAATCAGATCTACAACATATCAAAATTTTTTTTTCCACCGCAGTCTGACTTTAAAGCATTATTCTTATTAGCTAACTTACTCCGTCAACATCTTGTAGGTTGCTATTTTTTCTTCTGGCAACAATCCTTTGGCTTCCAATTTGGTAAGAAGGGACAGAAATGTATCTGACCCCTCCGCATCATCGTTGACTTGAGTAACTGTTACCATCATGATGATTCAATACTATCCATCAATGCAAATTCCAAGCACAATTGGTTTTTAAAATTGGTAAAGCTGAAAGTTAAAATCAAATGTAACAAATCATTTTCACTAAAGTGGAAGTTGTATTTTGTTATGGGACTTCAATAAGCGACTTGAATAAGCTTAGCTCAGTTGCAGTGTAACAACTACAATGAGTGTATTCGTCTAGCCAGGTCACATGGCTTGGTATTTTGCGCAGACCCAGACTGTAAAGTAAGGCCTGTGAATAGGCTTAGCCAGCGAGTCGTCCAGCCGTCTTTTGGAAGGGCAACAATTATTTAGGACGACCACTTTTACCGTGACGGCTTGGACTGAATCGTTTTGAAATTGTCCCAATAGGCAAACTTAACATTTTGGTAACAGTTTGGAGCTTAAAGATGTATTGTCCCACACTAAATACCAAAAAAAATCATAAAAATATTTTTTGAATTAACTTGCCCATTTTGAAGTAACATAAAAGTTATGAACACAGAATTAGTGTACAGTATATAAAAAATGTTTACAGAGATAGAAACACTTCCAGTCATTAGAAGTGTTTTATTATAATTTTTTGGTTTAAAAATCAAGGTACACATTTTTTAAATTCAATAATTTTTATGCACAAGTTAATAATTTGTATGCTATTGCAATATGAGCAAGCTTATTTCAAAATTATTTTTTATGATTTTATGACATTAGCAAGGGACAATACACCTTTAAAAATGGATGTGTTTATACACCAAAAAAAGTGATATTCTGCGACCTCCGGGCGTTACTTCGAGAGGCGTTTACTTCAAATGAGGCTCTGGAGCGATAGTTTATTTTAGGGAGGGGGGTGAGAGGGGAGGATTTGGGGTAAGGAGCAGGCCAGTTTCTCTTCCCCTCTTATTGATCGCCCAAAATGCCTCAGGAGTTATTTCCGGGCGTCTAGGCCTTAGAAAACAAAATTTCCCAGGGGCATGCCGGATAACCCTAGGGTAGTCTCTCGATCGCCCCCCCCCACCCACTTCGGACACCTGGATCATCCCCTTGCCTTGGGGAGGGCGTCTATTCAAAGCAATTTAGTGCTCTCCTGCATTTTACATACGTGATGGACTGGCTTAGGACTGGCATTCTTACCTTACTACTACTTCGACTAGGCCTACCTACCCTCTCTCTCTCTCTAGGCTAGGCCTAGCTAAGGTCTGGTAGGCCTAGCCTAGGCGGCCTAGCTAGCCTACCTAGGATACTACTAGTAACTAGAGTAGGCCTAGGTACTACTTAGGCCCTAGTTAGTAGGCCTAGGCTAGTCTGGGCGACCGCTATAAAAGTACCCTAAATTTTATGCCTATTATTTGAGAAGATCCACAGCAAACGAAAACACATGAAAATATCTAAATTTAATAAACTATATTTTGTACCTATAAAGGATAAAATTCACAGCTTTTAAGGCAATAATATTGTCCCTTTCTGAAGATCCACACACAGCAGAAATACTTTCGCGCGGTTTGGATACAAATATGCAACATGACACAGGTCTCAACACGCGCCAAAACGACCCAGCTGTAAAACAAAAGGTCAGAGTTTGTTGGCACATTTTATTATTGTACAGTATTATATTTGGTACATGATGTACAGGAAATATGTTATACAAATTTTTTTAGTTTGACTTATGTTAATTTGGTTACATAATTAATTAGGTTTTCATCATGTTTTTATAACAAATATATGCATTTACTGATCAAATTCGAATACATTTTTGGTTATTAAATGTTCCCCTTTCTACAAATTGTAATGGAATGTTCTAATTTATCAGCACGGCTGATAATCAGATAAACAATAGGCCTAGGCCTCCTGATCGGTTGTTTAGCTATAGAATAGAGTTTCCTGTTGCTGTTGAATACCAGAAAGTGAAATCATGAGGTATTTTTATGATTTCCATTTTTATGACATGTTTGCTTTGCTTGACTGTATTCATCATGCACCTTTTTGTTTGCGTGAGGCATACCTGCCAACCCTACCGATTTAGGCGGTAGGCTACCGATTTTCTCACTTTTCTACCGCCTACCGAATTACCAGGCTGTTCCTACCGATTTTTAAAAATTGAAAATCAACATTATTTTATGCTAAGTTCTCAATCAAAATAATCTTGTTCGCCGTCAGAATGATGCGCTA
>NW_022706010.1:1490000-1508128 GCF_011630105.1 Anneissia japonica
TACCTCGATTTTAGGTTCTGTTATCACACATAAAAACGGCCGACATGATATTTTCCGTTGCTAGTATTGACACTTGTGAAATATAATATTTCATAGGAATTATTTCAAATTTGTTTCTGACTGAGATTTTGACACTTAAACAAACATATCTCAGCCTTAATCGAACGAGCGCATTGTGCGAGATACGAAGTAAAAAAATAATCTCATTAGAGAGGGCGCACTTTATTGACTGTATAAAAGTATACATAAAAGCGAGAGTATTCCAGTGGATGCGATCTACAACCTCTGAATTTGCCTAGTAACGATGAATTCGTCCAGAAAATGGTAATATTTTATGAGAAATAGTCTGTATTTCTCATTTTTTTTATTCTTTTGGGTAAACTAAAATTCATGCCAATATTTTTCCATGATTTATAATAATTGGAGTAATGCAAATGAATATTTTCTAAAAAAAGTCATTTTTTTGTGAAATTTTGCCGGGAATGGGGCTTTAATCGGCTCATGTCTCAGCCACAATATTTTGAGGCCAATATTATTTACGAACCCAGTTAAACTTATTTACTAGCCTATTTCAACGTGCTAATTTTTACATTTAGGCGACGCTTGTTGTAGACTGGCATAGTGTTTTCGGAAATAATTTTATATTTTATACACATGCGCAGATCGATTCGCCAGCAGCGAGTCATCGCCAGCAGCAGCAGCGAGTCGCCAGCAGAGAGATGTCACTGCAGCAAAACACTATTGTACACGGCACCAACGCTGTTCTAATATAGACAATGGGTCGTGCTCATATTATTTGTTATATTTTTATTATTCATTATTTTCACTTGACTCGCATAAATAATTTTGTTGGAAGAACATTTTATGCAGTTATACTTCGCAGCACTTCACTTGCAATTTGCAATTTCTAGTTTTATTAAATAAATACATTTGAGTTTCCCCACCACCCTCCCCCACCTACAATTGTTGATTGTTTTTTTTTCTACCATGAGTCAACCATAGAGAAAATAGAATCTGTTCTATTTTCTCTATGATTCAACCAAACATGGTTCAGCCACACACGTTATAGGTTTCTCCTTCTTCCAAAAACTTTTACGCACACTCTGTTACTCTGCAACTTTGAAAGACTAGGCCTACACTAATAATCTATACAGGTATTAGATAGTATAATACATACTCCAAGTATCGAAATGCATGCCATCGTGTTGGGATTCAATATTTCAACATTATGTTATCATTCCTGATGATGACATAATGCCAAAAATGTTTCGTGGCCCAATTTCCAGGCCATGGACCATAGTTTGCAGAACGTCGATGTAAACAACATCTCAATCACTCACAAGGCACAGGCCTAGACTTAGTACAATGTAAAGGAAAGGAAATACCAAAACAAAAATAAAAAAATTAAATATATATTACATTATATGATTTAGGTGAATAATACATAAAAAAAGTAGATATTTGACCAAAGAGAAAACTGTAGGGGTGTAGCCATTAACAAGTGACTTATAAGCTTATGAGTAACGAACATAATTAATTGGTATATTCAGAATAAACAAATACAACAAACAACAAAACTGTAAACTTAATTGGTCATTTAACATGCCAAGTTAGACTTAACACTTGATCTTGTTGCCCATGCCTTTTTAAGATATGACTTACAAAAAATCGTCAGTAATTTTATGGGTGGAATCTGCTAAATAGCTTGACAACATAGGTATGTATGAACTTGGTAAAATGTCCACTTAACATAAGAAATAAAATATCATCATTATCATTTGACTGAAATATATTCCATAAATGAAATAAGCCTGAATTACAAAGATTATTTTTGAGGTTATTAAGTTCCATTGATCGGATTTCTTTTAAGTTTATTACAAGTTAGTAGAAAATGTCTGATGATATCATCATATAGAAGACAATTACCAGTATTAGTCTTATTCCACTGAGTGCAGGTCAACTCGGCCACAGTCAACTCGGCCACAAGTCAACTCGGCCACAAATCAACTCGGCCACAAAAAGTTCGGCTACAGCCAACTCGGCCACAAGTCAACTCGGCCACAAGTCAACTCGGCCACAAATCATTTAATGTAAATCTAAGTTTTTGCATCCTTTTTCTTCAATATATGATTGAAATAAAGTACACAGTATGTTTTAGTAAAACAGGACTACCACACTACCAAAAGAGATTTGAATGCTATTGCCTATGAATTAAAAAGAGTTATTTATTAATGTGTTCGTCTTCTGTTTACTCATAACATTCTACTTCAACAATAATATTAAACAACAATAACGACTATAAATTAGTAATATGTACATTAATAATACTAATTAGTCATTATGACGATAATAAATGTGATAATAACAACAAGAACATTAATAGTAATATTTATTTTAACAAATAGTAATAATACTAGTATGGTAATAATAACAATATTTAAATATCAATTTTAATAACTAATTAGTGATAACGATATTGAAGGTGATAATAGCAATAATACAACAATAATAAATTAAAGAAAATGTTTATTTTTATAATAATAGTAATACTAATTAGTAATAATAATGATACTTATAATACTAGGCCTACTTAGTAATAATAGGGCAATAATATCGATAATAAAGGTGACAACAACAACAATAATATTAATAATATAATAATAATATGAGAAAAATACTAATAAAACGCCAATAACAACAACTGTTTAAATTACTATTATTAAAATTATAATACTAAGAATAATAAATAATAATAATATGAATAATAATAATAAAAAATCGAAAATATGATTTATTATTTATATGGTACTCTAATAATAATAATATCAGCAAAAATTTCAACAATATATAATGTTAATGCTAAGACTAATAATTAATATTAAAACTAATGGTAATAAAAACAACAATAATAATAACAACAATGACAACAATTAGTACAATGTAGTACCAGTAAATGATTTGTGGCCGAGTTGACTTGTGGCCGAGTTGACTTGTGGCCGAGTTGATTTGTGGCCGAGATGACTTGTGGCCGAGTTGACTTGTGGCCGAGTTGACTGTAGCCCAACTTTTTGTGGCCGAGTTGACTTGTGGCCGATCGAGTTAACTTGTGGCCGAGTTGACTTGTGGCCGAGTTGGATCGAATTCATTCCACTTGCTTACTTTACTTTCTAGCTCAAGTGTATTAGACCGCTGGGCCTTGAATTTGTGCTGAGCACCATAGAAATCTGTTTTAACTAGGAGATAATCTTCTAGTTTACAGTAGGTACCTCTTATATTTGCTATGATTTGATACAAACATTATTCAACCATTCATTATTATATATTTTACGATGCATATATTTGAATGAGGTAAACTACATTGTATCACAAGGGATACTAAATGAAAAAACATGGTCAAATCCAGATTTATTTAAAATGATTTCAACAGAACTTAACCATCTCCATCTTATTTTAATATCATTATCATGCATGGAAAAAAAGTGCATTTAGTAGTAGTCTAGGCCAGCGATGTGACTCTAGGTTGATTAACCTGCCAAAATATTTACTTTTTCTTTCATTATGGATATTTTTAATTGTATCCCAGCCCAGATCCCCTAGTACAGCAAGTGATGGTGTGTTTCTTGGTGCTTGGAGTATTTCGACTTTGCCATTTGCAGCTGGATATTTTCTAACTTTTTATAATCACTATCACTATATGCAGAGACCACACATGCATAATTGATTGGTAAAGCAATAGTTTTCCATAGTATGTTTCCATAATATACCCTATTAAAATTGTCTTGGCCGTTTATATGGATTTGATATCCAGTTAGCCTATTTCCCTTTCGTACAACATCACTTACATGAGTACATTCTGATTGATTTTTTGAAATGTTAATGCCTAGGTATTTATATAACTTTCAGCCTCTGTGATGTAGTGATTACTCAGCTTCGAATGCTTCATTTTATTATTAGTTTACCAACAACTACATTGGATTTATCATAGATAAATTCAGTTTCCATTTCTTTGAAAACTGTCCCGCAATATAAAGCATATTTTCTAAGTCGTATTCATCATTTGCTATTAAAGACACTGTGTCTGCAAATTTTCAACGAGTTAATTTCCATATTTCTACCGTTGTTGGGTACTTTACTATACCCAAAACATATATTTGGTACTGCGATTCAGCGCATTAGCCTATAAACAGGTAAAAAGAGACAAATTAACTTGATTTTATTAATTTTAGCGGCCCGCTATAAATCCCATCATGCATCACTCGCGGATTGATAATTTCTGTTGATCTGGATATGCGCCTCTGTTTGTATGAGGAAATACGGAAATCCCCATGCTTTACACGCGACGTTTATAAACACATGGGGTATGGCCTAGCCGTATCAGTTGCAAGATGGAGCAAGGCAAATGCTAGCTCGAAGCGAGGTCATCCTCGATTGACTCTTTACGGATTCTGTTAGGAAAAGAAGAAAAAGTCAACAACGAGATAACTGATGGTATCCGAAGGCATACCACTACCACCAGAAAGAAAGGAAGGCGACGATTCCATGCTGGCTGATAGTTATGGATTTCTGGTAGGTCTTCTCGTTCTGGCCTAGCTTGGTAGGGCGGGATAGGCCCTAGCCTAGGCCTATATAAAAAGGGACTGGGATGATTGCTAAGCGAACCAAGCGCATATCTACATCATACATTATAAGCTTAGGCCTAGCATTCCGTATGTGAAGCATCAACAAGACTAGCCTATTCGAAAGAAGGCTAAAACATTTCAATTTTCTGAAATATGCGCATACATATCTCTAGGCCAAGGCTAGTCCCCTACTCTAATTTCTGCACGGTGATAGGACTTAGCCATATCAAGGCAGGCCTCATTTTAACGTAATTACATATGTTTTGCTTATTAAAATTGCTGTCATATAAAATGTGACGTCAAGTAAAACTGTTGGTACATTTTTATTTCTGATGTTTAGTTGCAATTGCATGTTTAGCTGTTGCTTATGAAACATGTATCCCTACCAAGATTCAGTCATTGCTTCCCACAGCATTATTGTTTTTCAATGTTTTGCCTTTTAATATTTTATAAGGAGACAGTATGGCTCTGATGATGCAAGATCAATCATAGACAATGAAGATGCAAATCCAGACAGGCCTTTACCAGCGGTTTACGAGCAGCAAAAGCATGTGACCGGATATTACTCAGTTATAATTTTTTCAAGAACATTCCGAGATAGAGATACTGTACATACATTTTAGGTAAAGAAATCTAAACATAATTCATAGATGACTTGTTCTGTCATGTAAAAAATTAAAAGTTTAGTGTAAGCTTAGAGGAAAAATATTGATGCTGTATCTAGTAACACCTATTTAACTGTAATGCATACAACTTTTTCAGACACACTGGTATTTTTGTGTGTTACCATAATGTGATATTAACAATATTATATAATATGCATCTCACTTTAAATTAGCTATGGCAATTGCAAATGCGCACAACTGATACATGATTAGAAGAAGTAGATTTCATGAGATATGTGCACACACAATACTGGTTTATTAAATAATATCAATGTTACACCATTATAGCTTTATTGCACATCAAGATCAAATCCTTAAAATCCTATTTAACTGTAATGCATACAACTTTTTCAGACATACTGGTATTTTTGTGTGTTACCATAATGTGATAATGTTTATGCATGTAAATGACAAAGTTTTCAGCGATTGTAATACTATATCAGAATTATTTCATGTTATGTTCCACAACAATCTGTGGTAAAACAAACAATTGTATGAAATTTTTATGAAATGTAACTATCGATCAACAGTGCATAGATCAGATAATCAGGGAACAGTGAAATTTCACTGTTCCCAGATATAATGCATTCTTTTCATTCATTTGCAAACCATATATAGAATAAATTGGATTGATCATTTGTTTTTATTAGCTATACACCTTTTCAAGCATGAAATCATCTTACAGCCTTGGACTTGCAGATGAACTAAGGAAGAGCCCAACGAAGTAATGCAGAGGACAACCCTATGTAAGCATCACTATTTTATGGTTGAGTACTACCCCGTATAATTTTCCCTTGTTAATGAAATATCAACAGAAATAAAACCTGATTCTTTCAATTTATAGTTCTATGTTTTTTTTTTTCAGATCAATACCTCCCACCTAATTGACAAAAGATGAACAAAATATAATGGTGGATAAATTAAACATTAGTTTACCAAATTTCTGTATTACATGCAATAAGTCATGAATATGAATTGTTTTTCTTCATCAGGTACACAAGCGCTTCAACAAAAACTCAGATAACTGGTCTGTAGAAGTGTTAATAGCCAAATGTTGATTAGAGAGATACAGGTTGTGATTATTATTGATAGCGATATCATCTACAGGAAAAATGAAATGAAAGCAAATGATCTCCGATGAGTTCAACAAACCATTGCAAAGGTACACCCACCACCTATGCAGGATTTGGTAAATTTTGAGTGCAGATTTTCAGAACAATGACTGTAAACAAGGCCTAAAATGACTTGTTTTTGTTGTATACTGTATAGCTGGCATGTGCTGCATATGTTTATGGGGAAATAAATTCCGATTTTGAAAAATAGTGTTAGAATATCAGTCCCCGAGTTTTGCTTGTCTGAAGAAGAGTTAAATAATTTGCTAAACAAAAAAGTACTCTTTTAACAGTGGATTATAATGATGAATGTAGAAATGGTTCTGACTGGTAAAACAACAATGAGGCTGAATACTGTATGTAATCAGCTTCCAACTGCTACCTCAGCCTTGATTTGTATAGTTTAACATCAGGTTCGTCCAGGTATCAGAAATACAGTAGATAATGCTGCTCCAAATTCAGAAGTGCAATGTTCAAAGATGAAATGTCAATATGAGAAAAGTAGGCTAGGTCTATACAACACACACTACAGCACCTCCGTCAACAAAGAATGTACAGTATAATACAAAAGGACATCAACAATGTAATGTAAACAAAATATTACTGATTGGTTGATGATTTATTCAGTAGCAACAGACGAACTGGCAATTGTGTCCAACTCTGAACAAAACTTGAACCAAACTGTTATAAAACTATTACTATTGGTTATTAACAATATTATATAATATAAGAAAGTATAATACATACTCCAAGTATTGAAATACACGCCATCGTGTTGGGATTCAATATTTCGACATTAATTATGTCATCATCAGGAAAGAAAAAATTATCCATATTAGCAAGCTTATATGCACTTATACACATCTGCCTCACAGTTTTTAACATGATCAAATATAACACTATCAGATCGTGAAGAATGTTCTTTAAGTCTAGTTATTAAGCACCTATCTGTCTTACCAATATAATCACTATTGCAGCCTGGACATTTAAAATGCATATATTATATAATATGCACCTCAATTTAAATTAGCTATGGCAATTGCAAATGCGCACAACTGATACATGACTAGAAGAAGTAGATTTCATGAGATATGTGCACACACAATACTGGGTTATTAAATAATATCAATGTTACACCATTATAAAATAGCTTAATTGTACATCAAGATCAAATCTATAATATGTATCTGTTGGAGACGGAAATTCATCCCGAATCTTCTAAATGTAAAATGAGGGAATAATCCATCTATACCCCTAAACAGATACTGGTGCCTCTAATAAGTAAGTATAAGTAATAAGTATCTTGACAAGTCGACATAATAAAAATTGTATGTTGTCATGGCGAGATACATTATCTTGACAAGTCGACATAATATAAGTTGTATGTTGTCATGGCAAGATAGATTATCTTGACAAGTCGACATAGTAAAAATTGTATGTTGTCATGGCGAAATAGATTATCTTGACAAGTCGACATAATACAAATCTTGACAAGTCGACATAGTAAAAATTGTATGTTGTCACGGCGAGATAGATTATCTTGGCAAGTCGACATAGTAAAAGTTGTATGTCGCCATGATTGACAACATAAATTATCTTGTCAAGTCGAATGGCACTTAGGTGCTTCCGTATAAACGTTTATGCAATATTATAAAATATGAACTGAAAATATATACTGAATCTTGTCTCTTATTCTAAATTATTACTCCATAAAGCATATATAACAGTACACACATTGTAAATATAGTTATTTAGTTTATAGATGGGATATTAACAGTAAAAAGAAATGCATACACACATTTATTTACTAAATCCACAACACCTGAAGATGGGCCCACCTACATGATTGGTATACTATTTTTTTTATGTTCGTCCATCCATCTGCCCGAATAGCAGTACATTTTTAACTTGCTAAAATCTATAAGCAACTAACTGGTGCGCGGCCGAACCGGACGTCATTCCCTGAACGTTGATGTCTACTGTGAGGTGGCAGACTTCACCGTTTACTGGCCTGGCTGTTGTAAATGTTCCAATAAATAAGTGCCAGCAAATACAATTTTGGCAATTGCTATGCTACACGTCTTAATCCGCAGGAACCAATATTATAATAACGCTATGGCTCCCAATGCTATTTACGACAATCGTAGCTCATGCGCAAAAGCGTCCCTTGTCGCGGGGGAAAATAAACAAGTCTTGAACTAAGCAAACCGCGATGCAAATCTAGCCTAGGCCTATCTCTAGGCCCAGAGAAAGGCCCACAGGCTTGGTAGATGCCAGTCTATGCAGCAGGGTAGCTAGGAGTGAACAACATACATGTACGCAGCTAGGAATAGCGTACGCCTACATTCATACTTTTTTATAACAGCTCCCTGGTCTGGGGTGGCAGTATAAAAAAATGAATTTCAATTTTGTAAAACACAAAAATTAATTATGTGTAGCCTAGGGCCTATTTAGCCCCCACTATATACCAACTGTTAACCACCAGGAACTGGGGGACTGTATGCAGTGGCGGCGGGTGCTTAAGCCCCCCATTGGTTTGGTCAACCACTCCATCGGCCAAAGCTCGTCAGGCAGTTCGACCAACAACAAAAAAAGAGGCCTAGTTTTTGCATCCCAACCATTTCCGACTATCTAGAAGTCCTAATTTTTTTTAAAATCCTGTTTTGGGAGAAGGGGACACCCCACTCCCAGCTCGGGCCTTCGGCCCTCAGATAGCACTTCGTACTATAGTTACACCCATAATACTTATGCCCCCCAGTCGGACATCTTAGCGCGCCCCCCCCCCTCATAAATTATATCCTAGAGCCGCCACTGACCGTAAGCCGAGTCAGTTATTAGGCAAGATGCCATAATAGTTGATGGGGGAGTGTGAATTGGAGCCTTCTATTTTGAAGCAACTGTTTGTGCAATGATTGCCAACCAGTGTTCAACTAATACTAGCCTCCACGAGAGATGACATGGCGATTAATGACTTAGCAGCGTTGGCGGACAGAATTTTGGAGGTCGCTCCACCGCCTACGACTATTGCGACATTGTCACCCGTCTCAGATGGTGGTTTAACCGGTAAGGTTTTGGACGTACTGTAGCTTCGTCTCCCCCTCCCACGGTTGCACTAGTTTCGGCCCCTCGCCCTAGTTCCTGTGGTATACCCTGTTGAAGGCCCCTATGAAATTCAGCAACTGCGCGATGAAGTGAGTAAACTAACTTCTCTTGTAGCCTCACTTACCCACCAGGTTCGGAGTAGGAGCAATAGTCGGCAACGACAATCACATACTCCATCCCCATGCCTGGTGCATATCCTTTGTTGGTATCATGCTCGCTTTAGCGAGGCTGCGCGCAGCTGCCGTTCCCCCTGCTCATTCAAACCTTCAGGAAACGCCAAGGCCAGCAAATAGATGCGACGACTTCGACTGGCATTTTGGAGGAAAGTTACCTATTTCATGTTTTTGGCAATTATCACGCATTATCATGCTCTACTATTGATTATGCAGTGATGGCCAATGCACAGCAGATGGATGGAGAATTGCAGGAGCAAAGTGTTAATCCTGTGTTCCAACACCTACAGGAGAGAGTACTATTGTGTGTGACATGACTACAGGACACCCTTGCCCTTTTGTCCCTAAGAGTATGCGTCGCACGGTTTTTAATGTATTACATTCATTGTCCCATCCTGGTGTTCGGGCTACCTTGAAATTAGTTAGTAACAGTTTCGTGTGACCTGGTATGAACAAGGATGTCCGTCAGTGGGAGAAATCATGTTTGCAGTGCCAGAGGTGTAAGGTGCATCGACATTCCATAACCCCTTTAGGTACATTCAGTTCCCCAGACGTTTGAACATGTCCATATTGATCTCGTCGGACCCCTTCCCTCTTCTGAGGGATTTACATACCTTCTAACATGCATCGCCAACATTACAGCCGAGACGGTTGCTAAAGCCTTTGTTTCCACTTGGGTTTCACGGTTTGGGTTCCATCAACACCCACTACCGATTGAGGTAGGCAGTTCGAATCTGCCTTATTTAATTCTTTAGTTGGTTTGTTAGGAACTCGGCGCATACGCACCAACGCTTATCACCCCATAGCAAACAGATTAGTGGAGCGGACCCACCATTAGTTGAAGGTGTCATTAAAGGCCCAAGACGCAGTATGTGGACCTACCTTTGGTTATGCTTGGTCTTCGTACTATTATTAAGAAAGATTTAGGTTGCTCGCCAGCAGAGCTTGTGTATGGTGGTTCGTTAGCTTTGCAGGGTTTGTTTCGCCTTCTCCACATTCAGGTGACTTAAATCCTGCCGACTATGCTGACAGAGTTAATCAGATTTTCCAGCATGTGGCATGTACTCCCACAAGGGTCCACCTGCAGCCCTCGCAGTTGCATAAGGATTTGTCTTCTTGCTCCCATGTTTTTGTCCGTGTTGTTGACCAGGTACGTACACCACTGCAGCCCCCTTATCGTGGTCCATTTCCAGTTTTGAAGCGCGGCGACAAGCATTTCATTTCGGATCTCAATGGCCGTCGGGACACTGTCAGTATAGATCGTCTTTGAGTACTGTAGCCTATTTAGATACAGACTTTGAGATGAGTACGCCCCTACCCCATCATTTTCACTTATTCCCTAACGGTCCGTACCTCTTGTAGAACGCAGATTGGTAAGTGTATTTATTACAAACACTCTTTACCACAGTCTCACACTTACAGCGCTTAAAAGTATGAACTATGTAAAAAGGTGTGTTTTAAGAAGAAATTTGAATTTAGAAAGAGTTGGATCATAACGAATGACAGTGGGAAGAAGTTGGTTCCAAAGAAAGGTGAAAATGCATAAAAGCTTTTGGGGACAGATGTTAAATTTGTTTTTGGTGTATATAGCACAGCATATGTTTTGTGTCATACATTCTTTAACTTGCAAACAGATCTCTTGCTTGTGTGGGCTCCTAGGATTAAAACTTAAATACAGCTGGGTGTCGTCAGCATATACATGGTATTTGACACTGTGTCTACTAATAGTATCACCAATAGGCTTAGTGGAAAATGAGAACAATTTGTGTCCAACACAGAATCCTTGAGGTACACCAAATTCTTGAGATACGCAAAATTCAAGATCACTACAATCAGAAAATTCATTAATAATTTTGATTTTACTGCGTCTGTCTTGAAGGTAGGACAAATTACACAGCCTGTCAACCAACATAGAGTGATCTATTGTATAGTATCAACACCCAGCAATCATCGGCCAGCAACCAGATTCTATGGAGAACGTAACACCAAGACTAAGGGATTGGTTTTGATTAATGACAATCCATTCAAGGCGGCCATCGACAATCAGCAGACAGCGTTGTGTCACCTTTACAGGGAGCGGAGTTGGATTTGTTGGTCGACTGCCGTAGGACAGTGTGTGCCCGCAGCTTAAAGCTACGTTAACACCAAAGCCTGGATCTGGTCTGGTGCCCGGACAGAAAATTTTATAAAATGGGTGAAGTGGAAAGAATAGAACCGTTCACATTAAATTCGTACGATCTCCAATATCTGGACTCCGGATTTGGAGAGATGAAGCTGAGAGCCATTTGTATCATAAAATCGTACATTTTTTTGTTAGACCAATCAGCAACGAGCATGAATGACCTCTCTAAATGTTTTCTGTGCATGACGTGAACACATCGTTCAAAAAAACCTAACAACTCACGATTTTTTGTCCACTTATACTAATTTGATACTGCAGTTTGTCCTATCCAAATAATATAACAAATTAATCAACCATGTAACAATAGACTGCCTAAAGTTTTTGGTGGTCATTGCATCACTTATTTGAGAGCAGAATTGTTGTATTTGTAGTACCGTACTAAAATAGTACCTTTATGTCACCTATCTGATCTGCTGCAACGTTGGTATTTTTAGTCCTTAAATTTATAGTATGATGATGTCAAAGAAATTTAGGTAATCTGGACAGAGGTTTAGAAATACTTTATGTGAATCTAAATATCATTATTTAAATTTATTTTGTTCAACAGTTTACCATCCACATATGTAGATGGATTCCATAACAAGGAGGCAGTTCAGCAGATGACATACCGTCCTCTTGGAGAAACAGGCTTAAATGTTTCCTACATAAGCTTCGGTAAGTACAGTAAACTAGAAATATGGCAGTTCCACCAGCGGCAGTGCATGTGTGGGTGCAGGTCCCCATCAGAAGCCATTTTGACATGTACAGTCGTCAGCACGGGCGTCGCGTGTCAGAACAGCTTAAAGATCCAATGAAATGAGAATGTACAATTTAAAAAAGAAATTGGTGGAGACATAGAATAAACCTGACAACAAGTTTTCTCTTTAGAATGCGTTATTATTTTAATAACACGATTTTAAGTTCACCAATAGTACTAAAAAATAGCTGCTAAGACCTGCCCCTTGGCAGCCTCCTTTCGTGTTGCAATTATGTGACGTCATTTGAGTAACACAAAACGATAGCTCTCCTTTCACGCTTGACCACCTAACGATTGTTTTCATTCATCGCGCCACCGCCAAGTCACAACACAACAAAGCCTCAACATTTTTTTAATGTTTTAAGTGTGGCAATAATGCCTTGTGTTGCTGCAAAGAGCAGCAACAATCACTTTGATCCTGTAAGTCTGCACACTTTCCAAAAAATGATGAAATTTGAAAACGTTGGACCGCTGCGGTTTCCCAAACTAGGAAGAATTTCTCTCCGTCAGACCTTTCCGTGGGGTTGGGTGTTACTGGGAAACATTACAGAACCCTAAAAGAAGGGGATAATTCCATCAATTTTCCCAAAGCAAGCCCGACCTGGAATTTTTACACAAAAACCTGCAAAGGAGAGGAAATCAGGAGCATTCGAAAAGAGAGATTGAGCAAGGGTAAGTAACTTGAGTTGTCGTGACGGTCGTCATCTCATGTTATTTTTTGTGTGTCTGGAAAGCCCGGTCTAGACCCTAGGCCCCATAGGCCTATTTTATTTAAGTTTTTAAACTAATATTGACATCATACCCAGACATAATGCTACTACTACTGCTACTACTACTACTAGGCCCCATATGCCTAGGCATGTATCGCTGAATTCTAAGGCGCTTCTTGCTGTCTAACAACTAGGCCTAGCCTGGGGCCTAGGCTAGCCAAGCACTACAGAATGGGTGTCGGTCCAATAGGCAATACTGTAGTATGCTTCCTTGAGCCTTTCGGACCTCTATTCGGCCTGGGTCTAGGCCTAGCTAGTACAAGGCTAGCTAGGTCTAGGCCTCGCCCCAGATGCGTAATTTACCGTTTCTGCTGGTGACCAAGGCTATTTCATCAACCATTCATAAAATTTCGTTTATAATGCATAGTGGATGATGAATACTAATTGAATAATAATTTGTAAAGTAGAATTTTATCCAAGTCAAATAATTATTCAATGCCATTTTAGATTCTGCTTAGGCAAGTTTGACTTCATGTACAAACTAGTATAACAGACGGTTGATTTGCTAATTTCTTTCAATTTTAGCAATAAAGAAGAAATTGTTGAAAGCTGTAGCCCAGCGATCCTGCTCAGATCTGAAGCAATGGATACCAAGCATTGTGAAGCATTTATATTGGAGTGCAACATCGAATGACACAGGGAATGGGGACATGATGTTGTCCAAGTGGTTGCCGGTCAGTCCTCATATACTCAACATCCACACAGGACATGGCGATTTATTTCCCAGGTGCTTGCATCCGGATATAAGAAGGGCATGGCTTCCTGAAGGTATGTGATGTGTTTTTTGCTATGTGAAATGTGTTGTCCTGTAATAATTTTTTTAGTAATCTGATTTTAACACTTGAAAATTTGTTAATTGCAGGTAGCACAGCAGCAAATTCCTTGAAGGAAATCATTGAGAACCGGAGACATACAAATGACAACAAGATGCTAAGCGAGACATACTGTAACAAACATCAAAATTAGAGGCGTTTCATTCACTCCTCAATCAGATTGCCCCAAAATTACACAACTATTGTTTCAATTTGCAACTATGCCGGTAAGTTTTTATTTTAGTCAGAACAAGTCACTCCACTTTTGTACATGTACAAAAACCCATCAATTTATAGAAACAAGAGACCAGCCAAAAACTAAGTATTGTGATGCCACTTCTTTTTCCCTATGCTTGTAATGCTTAATATCTTCTATTGTTTCATTAAAATAAACATCATACTGCACAAATATGTTAATTGCACTTTAGATTTGTCTGAGGCTGGTTTGATTGAATACATGTCATATGTTGTTGTTATAATTGGGTTTCATTATTTTGGTACACACCAAAATACACTATCCTAAAACAAAATTAGAATGATTATTTATATCGCTGCTCTCCACTATAATAAAAATGGTTTATGAGACCAGGCAGAAACTGCTGATGTGAGAGGCAAGTTTCCGAAATTCAAGAAATGCGAATCAGTTGAGGCCAATATTGGTAGCGCCAACATACAGTAAGTACAGTAGTAATGTATGAAATTTAACATTTGGTAGTTAAATGCGGTGTATATTTTAACTGTTGCTGACCTGTTTTTGAATCCTATTTTTTCAGCCTATGTTGACCGGCTTTTTGATACTGTTCTGGAACAGATTAATTCGGTACGAAGCCAGCAGACATGCCAGTACCACCACTGTTATGCGGCAGTTTTGACCACCCCAACAAGGCAGACACACTCAAACAACACAAAAACAGGTTTCATATACAATAGTGAACAATTTATTAACACCATGCTCTTATGCAATATGTAGTGTATTTTTAAACAATGGGATATTTGAACCCAACATGACTAAGATTAAAAGTGATGATAAGTGCCTAAAAATGGTTACAAAAACATGAAGAAATAATGACAAAATGATTATTATTTAGTTTCGTTAAATATTTCAATCACTCTGAGTTTCTTTCCTATTCTTCCTTCTAAAGTTATTCTTATTTTTTCATAATTTAACGGACTACTTATAAGTTATACAACATTATTAGGCTTAGCTTATTTTCTACACTTTTTTTTAATTACTTTTTAAGGCCTATTTTGTATATTGTGTCTGTATTTAACATATATTTGGATATTTAAATCAACATAAGATTCCGATTGGAAAGCTTGTTAAATTTTTTTAATGGTGCAGGCTGCCAGTATGGCATGGTTGGCTCTACCCATATATCCATGTGTCCATCTCATGAAATTTTTATAACTTGCATGTCTGTATTTTCTAGAAAATATTAAAAAAAATAATAATTTAAGTCTTTTTTTCTCAACAATAATAATAACTAAAATCTTGCATATAAATGAAATGTATGAAAAGTAAATACTATGAATATGTAAAAAAACTATGATATGTCTTCTAATCCCAAAAGATTTTGGGGGTGGATTAAAACTGCCTACCGCAATAAGGTCAAAGCTCCTATGATCAACAATAATGACAAAAAAAGTTATTTTACCTATAGATAAGGCCAATCTTTTTAATCAATATTTCAGTTCTGTTTTTAATAACGAACACGTTCACACATATCCCGATTTTCCTGATTACCCTATCGACAACTTAACATATTTTAACATTGACATTAAAGAAATTGAAATATTATTACGCAATATTGATACTAAGAAATCCTCTGGCATTAATGAAATTAATAACAGTGTCCTTAAAGCTGCCTCCTTCCCCTTTCACAACCACTCTATAATATTTTTAACCAGGCACTACATGAAGGTTCTTTCCCACTATGTTGGAAAAAGGCTAATGTATGTCCTGTTTATAAGGGGGGTAGAAAAAATAAAGTTTCAAATTATCGTCCCATTTCACTTTTACCGACCATATCAAAAATATTTGAACGTCTAATTCATAATTCCATTTCAAACCACGTTTCACCTGTTCTTTCTAGGGCCCAACACGGTTTTACCCCCACCGTTCCTGTTCTACGAATATCACAACTCTTTTAAGTACAGCATATAAAGCCATTGAATGCCGCTCCCAGTGTGACGTAATATATACCGATTTTGCTAAAGCGTTCGATAAGGTCAATCACGAATTACTTATTTACAAACTTACAATATTTGGTATATCTGGTAATTTGTTATAAACTCCTTGTCAGTTATCTTAGTGAGTGTGAGCAACGGGTAACTTTGGAAGGAGCTTTTTCCACCTGGCTCCCCGTTAAATCTCTAGTTCCACAAGGAACCATCTTAGGCCCTCTACTTTTTAACCTATTCATAAATGATCTCCTGTTAAATCTAAGCTCACAATGCTTAATATATGCCGATGACTTGAAGCTCATTCGACAAATCAACACTCTTGAAGATTCCCATCAGTTACAGAAAGATCTTGATGCTTTCTGTAAGTGGTGTGAAACTTGGGGTATGGTTATTAGTAAAAAAAAAAAATGTAAAATTTTAAACATTAGCATTAAAAAAACTAATATTATATTCCCATAGAGTATAAACAACCATGCACTCGATAATGTTGAATTTCACAAAGATCTGGGTGTTGTTCTTGATAATAATTGAATTTTAATCGCCATATCAAATACATTAGTAGTAATGGTAATAGAATGTTGGGCCTCGTTAAACGGAATTGCTGGAAATTAAGGAATCCTAAAACGTTGATTTGTCTTTATACGTCTTTGGTTAGGCCTCAATTAGAAAATTGTACAATTATGTTTAATGGATTATGTAAAAGTCAAGCTCAAAAATTAGAAATTGTGCAACAGACATTTTTGAAATTTGTTTGTAAATCGTGTAATGTCAATCGTAATACTATTAACTTACCCAGCTTAAGTCAACGTAGGAGTTACTTGGACTGTATATTTCTTTTTAAATGCATGAAGGGATTATTTGGTCCTCACCTTCTTTCTTTATATGGTTTTTCTGTTAAAAGTAAACATTCTCATCAAGCCTCGGTCAACTTATTCCATATTCCATTTTCCCGAACCAATATTTTTAAAAACGGATTTATTTGTAGATTATCTAAAATTTTTAACTCACTTATTCTGTTAGATCCGACAATTGATATGTTTTTTTAATAGTTTGAATATTTTTAAGTATAAAATTAAGAAATGTCTTGTATAAGTGTTCATGATGTTTTCCGTACGGTGTTTATTGTGTTTTATGTATTCCATTCTGTAAGTGGCGGACTCCCCGCTGTCGAATGTGAATTAAAATAAAATAAAATAAAGTATATTTCACACATCTAGTGGCTCGGAATTGTGTATGAATCCCAGGTTGACTATCTGATATGGTACTGTCTTGTGCTATAAAAAAAATAAAAAAGTAACAATTATGACAGTCAAACTTTGTCTATTGGCTTTGAAATTAAAATTGTTTGAATGTAGTTATTTTTTAATATCTGAATGGAAATAACGAACATATGTATGGTATTAAGAGTTTGAATAAATTCATTTTCTTTCCCTTACTGCTTGCAACTTGCAATGTCCAAACATTTAGACAAATGGGCTCTAATCCTGGATGGTCCGTAATACAACCGAGGGCACCTGTCGCCGCCTCATCTCTTTCAAATGTTTCATTAATTGCAACAATTTCTTTGCAACGCAGACGTTCTTCATAAGATTGCATATGTGTACAGTTGCCACATTTACACCTATATAAAACAAAATGCAAATGCGATTACTATATTAAATGAATGGCTTATCGAAATATGAAACAAATAGTATACAGTACCCACAAATCCCAAAAAAAAAAAAATGTAAGGAAGAGATTACAATTTTAACTATATCAAGAGCAGTATATATA
>NW_022706010.1:1508169-1519789 GCF_011630105.1 Anneissia japonica
AGAGTGTATTTGTTTCATATATTTCATATATATAGACAAATAAAACATGTAACACTGGGTTAAAGACTCAACATTTTATTGCACTACAGGCTGTTTCATGAGGGGTGCCTCAATCATCAGGTGCTAGGCTCTGAGTGAAGGAATAATGAAGTTCATAGATTGTCTATTGTTATGGATAAAAGAAAGCCTACAGGATTAAGTAGTATATCGTAACAAGAACTTGCGTCTATGTCTACATGAACTGAATAATTCGTTCGTTATTTTTTTAAAATAAAAATAGGCCTATGTTGATGATTGAAAAAAAAAAATCAGAATTTCCCCAAGTGATGAGGGAGGGGGTGATAAACTAATAATTTTTTTGTGGGGCCTAATCATGGGCTAAACACTGCCCATAATCAGGCCCGATTTGCGATTCGTTCGCCTCCCTCCCCAGGCAACAACTGTCATCAACAACAGGTCTTGCCTAAAAACGAGCCTACGATAACATGTTCGCTACTTTCGCAAGCTAATAAATATAATATCAGTTGATTACTATTATTGTCTCTATTTTGAATATTGTTTTACTTCAACAACTCGATGAACTTCTATATCATCATCTGAACTGTGGGCCGGCATAGGCTCATCAGTGTATGTCTCAAAATGGCTCATTTAAAACGATTTTTTCGTGTGTTGAAATATATGTTTTCTGCGGCGAAGATGATTATGTAAAAGTATTGTCCATTGAAAAATGTTTCTTATCTGACGTCACGGGGGTACATTCCAGCCGGCCAGTTTCTAAAAGGGGCAGAGCTTAGGACATTTTAGTTTAATCGCCGTATTTTCAGTATTAGTGATGATTTTTAAAAAAAATATTCGTAGTTAGGCTCTTTAAAAACGACCCAATGGCCAAGTTTCCTTATCTGAAATGCTTCGGCCATGGATCTGACTGGGAACTGGTTGCATTGCTGGTCTCCTGCTGAAAATGATTGAACCTCCACACTATCATCAAATGGATTTGCAATCCACCTCCCTTAAATGAGAGCCACTAGTGAGTTGCACGCATATTCTAACTATCAGCACACTGGTATAATGTACAGTTAAACCCTGCCACTTGGATATTGTTGCTAAGGTAAATGTAAACATGTGTTTGAGATAAATGCATATTCATGGACGTGTTATGGTTGGTCAGTTGTTACATGCGATTTGCTTAGTATAATTACTGTCATTAGTAAATAATAGACTACAAATACTGAATTGATTGGTTTATCAACATATATTTCATCTACATATTCATGATAACAGGTGGATCTGCAGTTGGTGGTGTTTTTGATTCAACCGATGATGGTGAATCCATAAAAGTTGTACAAACGGCAATTGAAAGCGGTATAAATTTTATTGACACTGCACCTTGGTATGGAAATGGAAGGTCAGAGATGGTCCTTGGAAAGGTATTGAATTATTGAATATTTCAAACTTTTAGAGAAAAATATAAAAATGATGAGAAATATGATTACATAAAGATATACTGTACAGTTGAATCACTCAGGATAACAAAAGTTATCAACTTCAGCATAAACATATGTCACAATTATATGATTACCGTTATTGAACATACTATCAGGTACAACAAAGGATTTGGACCCAAACCACAAATGAGTGGTGGTCCTTAACCACAGTTTACTCGCATTCATAATTTATCTACGACCATTAACAGGGGTCCCAAGTTTGCCACAAGTCATGGGAGTATTCTGGAAATTAGGGCGCACTCCCACAACTGGATAAGAATCTCCAGAAAAATAACCCATGGCCCACAAATTCATTAAATATAATTTGTATTTGGACAATACACCGTAGGCCCAGTGTACAAAAATTTGGCTGCAAAATCTTTGCACTTAAAAGAACCCAGTACATCTTTCGAGATGAGTAGGGGGTAACCCCAGTGTGCTGGTCCATACAGCCCCTGTTGTGGACAGAAGAGACTTGCTGGTACCGGTTTACTGGGTAGCTCAGATATGAAGAGACCCTTAGTGGAGAAGAAAGTCATTGAAGCAAGTTACAGCTAGTCCACAGTGTATCCTCTGGAAAAGGCGCTATATCATATACCATTACCATTTTATTGAGCTTTAGTTAAACTAACAATGGAATTTTTAAATATTATTTTTTAGGCATTAAAAAATATTCCACGAGAAGCTTATTACATTTCAACCAAAGTGTGCCGATACAAACCTGACGTTTCCCAGATGTTTGATTTCTCAGCTGAGCGGACGCTACAGAGTGTCGATGAAAGTCTGAAACGTCTCAGCTTGAATTATGTGGATATCATTCAGGTTTTAATAAATATTTATATATTTATTATATTTAATCATTTGTATTATTCTTGTAATACCTTGTGTAATAGTAAATTTTAATAGTAGTCACACTTTAAATGTCAGTACTGTATATTTTTGTAACTAATTTTGTTTTATTACTGCAATTATTATTTTTATATTTGGATCTTATCATGTTGGCCTTTTGTAAATTAGGGTAAATTTCAGAATATTTTCTGCTTATTCTAATGCTTTTTTATATGTGTATGTTTCATGTGTTTAAATGAAATAAAATAAACCAAACTATAATAGACAGATTTATGATTTAGATTACATTTTTCACTTTCTGTGTTACCTTGATTTTAAATTAAAATTACTAGCAATACTAGTCCACTTAATGGTTATACAGTATTCAAAATAATTAAAGCTCAAATTCAATTTAATATCATTTAATTAATTCAGCCAAAATGTTCCCTACTTTCCCATGAATTTGATTCTGAGCTACAATAGTGAGCCTTCTCAGATTCTTTTCATATACTATTGAGTATGTGTAGTACCAGTAGAGTACTTTCGTTTGTGCTTCATTTTGTCACAATTGTTTTAACTTTCTCTTTTAGGTTCATGATATGGAGTTTGCACCTAGCCTTGATGTTGTGATAAATGAGACGTTACCAGCACTTCAAAAGGTTAAAAGTAGTGGTAAAGCGCGTTTCATTGGTATAACTGGATATCCACTGGGAAATTTCAAGTAAGTGTACTAACATGTTACAAAATACATTATTTACCTGAAGAAGTGTGCTGTGTACAGGAAAGCTTATTTTAATTATATATTTCAACCAGCCACTGAATGCTACTTTAGCTTTACAGTATTTATTAAATCCTTGCTGAGCCATAGGAGCTTATCCCCAGTTTCTGTAGCATGAAGCAGACGAGAGTGTGTCACTAGTCCATCGCACGTTACCCCCAGAAATTAGCTGCTACCCATTGATACAGCTGGGTAGACTGAAGCAATGTAGATAAAGTGCCTTGCTGAAGGACACATGCGAAATGCACATCAAAGGATTGAAACCCCGACCTTGAGGTTTGGAAACCAAACCGTTTCCATTGCGCCAAACTGCTTCTACTTTCGCTTTACTTATTGCTTAATTTCATAGCAGCAATATATCAGTAATTTTATCATTATGAATCATAATGTTAATGGCGTTATATTAAACTGGAAAGAGACATGAACAAATTTAATATATACTATATAAGATTGATCAAGCTGCAATGGATGAAAAGAACAGTAAATCTGTTTTAAGTATAGCAATATTTATAAAAATGACAACATATACTAGATACGGATATATTAGGCCAATTTAAAAAATTAATTAGTTTTTCAGTTCTACTGGGTTTTTTTTTTGTTTTTTTTTTCTTTTGCTGCATATTTATTTTTAAACATTTATATTAACTTTTTCACTTGTGTTACTGGTAGTGGTATATAGCCCTTTCTGGAATCTTCAACACCAGCTCAGCAATTAGTATGAAAAACTATTTCCAAGTATAAAATTTGAAACAAGGTCTAACTAAACAAGAAATATTTCCTATAAAAAAAATGCCGCAACTTCTGTAGCTTATTCAGTTTGTGTATACAGCTACTTCCAAACTTATCCTATTTGTAAATTTTGTTATCGTATTTAAGTTAGCTGTTTTATTCCCTTGTTCGTTTTGCCATCAATGGGGTCTGTTACTGTTTGTATTTGTTTGTACTCCTGCTGACTACAAGTTCAACAACCAGAATGAAAACCACTGAGCCAAACCGCATTTATACCATTATTGTTATTAATATTAATAATATTAATTTTAATATTATTTTATTAATTTTTATTCATTCCCCTCCCCCACTAGCTTGTCTAGGCCTTTCTACTATTGCCGCCAGTGTGTGGCTATTTTTTATGGGTAGATAAAACATGGGTACGATATTTCTCATTAATAGTTAGCCTAACCCTAACCCTCTTCAGCGCAAGGCACCGTATTTTTCGACATCAAATGTGGAATACCCTGACTCTACTACTTGGCCGGTAGTAGGCCCTAGGTTGTGTCATCATTTACTGTGGTTATTTTTTATGGGATTGTCAGTGCATAGGGTACCACAATAGAGCCTAATATACTTTTTTTGCGATAATTTAATTGCAATTCCCCCTGACGAACATTGATAAACTGGCTGTAAAGATAGCCAAAATAGATGCTTTTGACCAGCTCGAGTTCTCAATATTTTTTACCATCCATAACACATAGTTTCCCTGCTTCTATTTCATACTCTCTTCGCAGCCGCTGTTTGGTTCCTAAGACTATTTTTTGGTAATCATACCCTCTTCGCAGATGCTATTTGAATCCTGAGACGTCTTTTTTTTAACTGCGCATGCTATGTTTTTATAGATAATTCACGGATGGTATTTGGTAACTGCGCATGCGCATTGCTTAGTTCGGAATTCCCATTTCTTCGTAGTAAAAGCTACCGCTACCTACAGTTTCTTAATAACTATTTCTTCTTGATCGTTGCAGCCTAAAGGAGAAGCATGAAAAAAGCTATACTTTTGTTGAGTTCATTGCCCGTGTTATTTGAAAAGCTTATTAAATGGAGAAAAAAATAATAATTTTATATTAAAATTAAAGTTTGATTAGGCCATTTTTGGCTAGCTTGAGGTGCCAGTCATTAAAATTGCACCTATGCCCCACTCTGGTTGGTATAGATCCTTGATCCTTCCTGAGGCGCCACTGTATTATTAGTGATAATTTTCATATTTCTCTGCCCCTGTACAGATTCAGTATTACCAGCATAACGACATGATGTGATGAAGTTGACAACAAAACAAAAACTTCGGAAATGAAATTTCTTTTTTTTTTTTTTACTTGGCTTTAAATTGCATCATGGTGTTTATGTTTTTTTTTATTCAGGACCGTTATTGAGCAAAGCACCGTGAAAATTGATAGTATCTTAAGCTACTGTCACCTTACTTTAAACGATTCTTCACTTCTAGATAATCTTCCCTATTTTAAGGTAAACATTAAATTTGCTTTTATGAATCTTTGTTCATTTCATTTTTCAGTCCATCAAATACATTAATAGAGTGGGTAATATCCTTCAAATATGTTATATCTTTTTATTTTTGTTAAATGCTGTAAATCATATCTCATTTTGATTACTAAACCGAATGGCAGTGGCGGATTCAAGGGTGTGCGGGACCCAGCCTCCCCCTACATGATTTTTCAAAATTTTAAAGAAAATTTATATTCAAATTTTATGTCTGAGAATGCCGTCTTGAGGTGCGTGCCATACATTTCTGGGCCACTTCTATTTTAAATTTCTTGATTCGCCAATGAATAAAGTAGTTTAATCAAATCTGTAGTCTTATTTTGCATCATCTCTTAGTCATACTTCATATGAATTAACATATGCTTATGTTTACAGGAGAGAGGAATTGGGGTGATAAATGCTACACCGATCTCTATGGGGTTGCTCACTAATAGAGGGCCTCCTTCATGGCATCCAGCAACAGATGATATAAGGAAGGCTTGCCAAGGTGCAGCAGTTTATTGCCAAAGCAAAGGTGTTGATATTTCAAAACTAGCATTGTATTTCAGCCTTCAATTCCAACAAGTTGCAACAACTTTATGCAGTACTGCAAGGTATGAGCTATCAAAAGGATTGACAGTAATAATATTATTTTGATGTGTGTTTGTGTCAGGAAAATATCATAAGGAGTGATGTTTTGCCCTACCTGATGTACATTCCAAATACCCACGAAAACAACTTTCCAAAGTTATTTGGGTGGGAGCCACTACTTGAGATAACTATTCTGATGTCGTAATCATATTATCAGTGAAGATAAAATTGGTAAAGGTTGGGCTCTGTAGAAAACAAAATTTGATGTACTCGCACGAATATGCACCCGGGTGCTTAAAATATTTTTTTGCACTTTCTGAGGGCCGCATATTCAAACGGGGCGCTTATTTAAACAGGGCGCTTATGATAACAGAGTGGAAATTGAGGGGGCGCTTATGGAAATAGATGAAAATCAAGGGGTTCTTATGGGAACTTATTAAATTCAAGAGGCACTTTTGAATGAAAACAGGTTATATAAGGACATTACGATTGGTGGTGCGGCGGAAAACATAAATGTCCAGAGAACATGGCTCATGACAAGTTATTTATATAACAGCAGAATGGCAGATGCAATTAGTGGTGTGGGTAGTGGTTAGATTGTTGGCCATCAGCCGATTGAGAATCGCAGGACGGCAGGATTATTGCAGGTTTTCTTGAAATGAGATTAGAATGTTCTAAAGGTGCAAATTGTCGGAAAAAGAAAAAGAGGAGTTGGACTAGGCCTAGACAAATATGTAAGAAGATGAAAGTTGGAAATATACTGTCTGTCCAGGAATTGGAGTTCTCACCTGTCCAAGAGAAATATCCTCATTTTGATATTGACCTAAGAAGAATGTGATTCCACTCTGCAGCTCAAATCATGCCAACAACCATAGTCCCAGGATTCATTGGATAATTGACTTACTAAAAAGAAAATCTTATGATATTATTGAGGGGCGCTTATTCAAACGGGGCGTTTAAGGAAATTTTCGTGTTAGGAGGGGCGCTTATTCAAGAGGGGCGGTTATACATAAGAGGCGTTTATTTTGGCGCGAGTACGGTATACGTAACAAATAAATATTTTTATAATCAAATACAGTGCAATAGGCCTGTCTTGGACTGTAATAGACCTCAGTTTGGTATGGAAACGTCCCTCCATAAATGATTTACATAATGTTAAGAAAAGAAAAAAACGTTGATCCCATGGGTTTTTTAACCTGTCGAAGCAGCTGTTTTTTTTTTTGTTTTTGTTTTTTTTTCTTTTATGCTCTTGTTTTACATTATTTGGATCTTTTTTAATCAATAACCCTTAAATTTTTCTCTTCTAGCCTTGACATCCTACAAAAAAACTTGTCAAGTATACGAGAACCACTGAACCCATTAGAATTTCAGATAATGGTGGAAATTATTGAAAAGTAAGTCAAACAGAGATCCACTACATATAGTTTCAGCCGTCTAAAGAAAATGTTTTTACTATGTTTTATTTAGCAATTTTACCTAAAGTCATTATTAAAATACAGTCAAACTTGCCTTAGTCGAATCTAAAGTGCTAATGAAGTATAGATCGACTTAGATTAAATTTGACTAAAGCAAAGTTGAATTTTATTCTAGTTATATCACAATAGCAACTTGACTTGGAGAGTTAGGCCTTACGGAGACTGGAACAAATTAACACACACTGACGGTACACACAATGTTAACAACACATTTGGCCTAGAACTGTAGAAGTGAAGGCCTAGGCTACCTAAACTTACCTTGACAGCAGTATTCTTCAGAGTAGCAATACATTACATTATTCTTCAATTATTACAGTATATTTAAATGTTTTGTTAACTGCTTCAATGCCATTCTTTTGAATACAGTATAAAGAGGAATCAGTCAATAAGCTTAATCGTATTTATATTTGATAAACTAACATTTAATAATTGATTTTTGCAAGGCCATCAAGCGAACATGTTTTAAATACGATAAATTTGGTTGGAAAATCCAAAGACCAAACCAATACTTACTAGGTGAAAGTCTATTATGTATATATTTCAACACGTGTATTAATTGTAAGTAAACCAGATGTGTATACCCCGCCACAAAATGGATCGTTCAAAATTCACCCACTACTCATGCACATGCTTGCTTCACGTTGCACTGCGAGGAGAGCAGGCTATGCTCTGCAGATAGTTTGTATGCAACAAAGATAAAGGATGAAGATAAAACTAGCATATTTTGTTTTATATGGTGGGTTATTCCCTATACCTAAATTTCATAAGATATTTATTTTACAATTACTGTACGTATCTTACAATACAATTTAATTTACTGTATTTACAAAAGAACTAACAAAACCTGAAACCGTGTTTAAGCATTAGTCGCTTGTCGACTTCACCACATGTCTGAACAATAGTGAGGAATGTGAGTTGAGTCGCATGTACAATAAACTACACAAAGTGACATGAAAATAATTTCGACTTTGACAGTTTTTCGACTTAGACACATTCGACTTAATCAAGTTTGACTGTATATTCATTGATATGCATTTTAAACCTATTTGTTCTGTTGATCTTTTCTCACTAGTTATTTTAAACCTTTGGGCAACCAGACTTGGGAAGGAATAGAAGTACAGGACTACAGGCAGAGACTTCAGTCTGGAGAGAGGATTGGCTAACTGTATTTCAAGCCATCAAGTTATGGATAAGATGCAATAGCTTTGAATACCTCGTAGAATATTAAAAACTTCCATCTCACTGCTTGTTCTAAAGTAAAATGGAAGGAAATTTGTGTGGGGCCAGAAGCAAATTTCAGTACTCTTATTAAAAATCTATGTTCTATGGGTCTGCTTTTGGTTACGCACAATTTAATGCATTGGAGGTAGTACTCCACATATGTTTTTATCTTTGGAAAAACAGTGCAATTGCAGGCACGGATTCAGGATTTTCCCTAACCTTCGCACAGATTGGGTGGTCCTTGCAGTGGTGGATACAGAAATTTGAAAAAATACAGGGTCCCCAAAGATAGACACCTCAGCCCAACATGGGTGAGGCTGAGGTAAAAAAATGAAGAATACATCGCCTCTGGATGACCTGCAATGGCACTCTCAGGATTTGATTATAATTTTCAGTTTTTTCTCCGTTCTTTAAAAATAATTTTTAAATATTTACAGTGGCCCGGGCCGATTGGATTCTCCTTGAATCCACCACTGCATGGGGCAATCATCTAACGGTCAAGTGACCTAAGGTTTTAAAACAAATATTGCTTATTACGGAATTTCTGTAAAAGATAAATGAACAGATTCCTGAGACATGCCTTGAATATCAACTACAAACAACATATTACAAATGAAGACCTATATGGAGATATTCCCCCTGTATCGAGGACTTTGAGTGCATGAAGGTTAGCATTTGCTGGACATCGCTACAGAAGTTATTTCAAGGGTTTTTTTTTATTTTTCGGGAACCAACCCTTGGGAAAAGGGAGCAAGGACCCCCAACTACATACATCGAGCAATTAGGAAAGGATCTAAACACACAGGGCAGTAGGCCTACATTCCACAACTTATGGAAAACAGATTTGTGAAAAGTCACTAAAATGTTATAGATTTGCTCTTCATTAATGGGGTGTGCCTGATAAAAAGTGAGAGACAAGGAAGATATTGCTGAAGTGGCATATCCAGGGAGTGCCTTCCTTCAGGGGTTGGAAAAAAATATAAAGTGTAACTTTTTAAATGTTAAAAAATAACCGACAAATTTAAAGTATTGAAGTACCATTCCCAGCATCTATAAAAGTCCCCAATTCTTACCATTTTCTCACATCAGCCTCAACCATGGCGGGGCTCAGGTGAATATACTAGTAATTCATGTATAATTAAAGTGCGCCATTTCTGGCATCTAAAAGTCCACAATTCTTAAAGTTTTCTCGCCTCATCCATAATGTGATAAATTTCGTAGTTTTATGTATTAAAGTGCCATTTTCCCGCATCTAAATGTCTCAAATTCTTACAATTCTCTTACCTCAGCCCCAACCATGGTGGCGGAGGTGGATGGATTGGTAGATATCATAATTCTTGTACTATTCAAGTGCTATTTTTGGGTATCTATATGAGTCTCAAAATGTTCTCACCTGAGCTCCAACCGTGTGGTGGGGCTCAGTTGGACAAGATTTCCAGAATTGTAAGAATTTAAGACCCGATTTTTTTTTTTTACAAACACTCACAAGCCCAATTTAATTGGGTGATTATATAGATAATTGCATTAAGACTGTTATATATAGGTAGTAAAGTTTCTGCTTTTCATAAATGAATTACATAATTTCTTGTATGCAATTTTGGTCTTTGTTGTTTTTCCTTGCGACACTCTTTTTTCATGTTCTAGTGTGGATTTAAACAATGTCCTGGTAATGTTCAAAATATGTGTCAAGGAAAGCAGGCCTTGGTATGATTGTTGGAAAAATGGTCAATACTGAAAAACAATAATGCTGTGGGAAACAATGCCTGGATCTCGGTAGAGATACAAATTTAAGCAACAGAGTAAACTGAAAGGAAAAGTTGGGAGAATAACCCAAAATTTGCAGCGTCATTGTGCTGAATTGCGTATGGGCGTGGTCCGTGACTACCTAGCAGCCGTAAAGAAGCGCTTCTTGGTAGATAAATCATCATTCCACAACGACAGGGGCTGAAATGAACCATAACATTGGGGTAACCCCCTACTCTTCCGAAAGATGCAGTGGGTTCTTTAAAGTGCACACGAGCCAGATGTATACACTGGACCTCCATTTTAAGTCCTTATCCGAGAAGACTTGGTTCTCCTTACCGAACCATGGACGAGGAGCGGCTGGAACCAGCGTGTTGTAAGGCTGTAGCTAGCGGCGCCCCTGCCTTACCGCTCGGCCACTTGACTCGCCAAACTTACGTAAACAGTCAGAAATCGAACCAGAACTATAAAAAAATAGTCGTTCGAAAGCTCTTGTCGAACACACAATATACAATGCCAATTTTTAGAACTTATGATTCATTCAACCAATTTTCAAAGCTCCTTTCCTACTTAAAAGAAAATGAGACAAGGTAAAGTTTTCGTTTTATTTTTTTGAGGTGTTACTTATTATTTTGGAAATTAAGGACTTAAGGGAATAAAGTTAAATGCCATTATATGTTGATTCTGTACAATGAATGCATTGGAAGTATACACATATATATTTTATAAGACTTATTACATGATTTCAATCATTACTCATAGTTAGGCAGACGGAGCAACAAAGTGGCAAAAAAATTATTTACAAAGCGATTTTTGTTGGAAACTGTTGATATCGACCTGGAATACCACCAAAAATGGATTTCGGGCCATGGGAAAATATTTTTTATGACCTTTTACCTTCTAGTAACAAGGTGGTGGGGAGTAGAATAGATAGCCATATCTTATCCTAAACCTGTAGTATATGCATTTTTAAGTATAAAATATCATTGTTCAGTACCATTACATTTTTTTTATCAAGGGTTACGCAAAAATATCATTAATGATGTCAGAAACGGTCAAGGTCGCTGTAACAAATTGGCCCATACCTTAAAAAAGCATTATGTACATTCCTTTTGAAGTTCCTGTTTTTTTCTCTAAACAAAGTGTTTTATGGCTCATTAAATCTTAAATCCGTCCGTAGTCAACCACATAGGCCTAGGTACGTAATATATTAGATCAGATGTTAATTACATAAAATGTAGGCCGACAGT
>NW_022706010.1:1519869-1522643 GCF_011630105.1 Anneissia japonica
TTTGTACACAGTGTTAAAATTTTAAAGCTTATTCTTGAGCCAATACAAATTCTTTCCTGGGATCACTCAAATTGAATACTTCTAAACATGTAAATATGCATCAGTACACGTTATATATAGGCCTAATAGAACACATAGGCCTAAGCATGATTTTTAAAAATCTTAAATCCATAAATCTCAGGCCAGTCTTTTAAGATATAAATGCGATACTCTGGTTCAATTTCGTTTTTATCCTTTTGCAAGTTTCTTTAAATGTTTGTTTCATAATACTACTACTAATAATAATAATAACAATGATGATGATGACGATAGTAATAATTGATATTAATATTAATAACAATAAATAGTGAAGAAAATCGTGCTAAATGCGAAAAAAAAGTTGTGATTTGTTGATCATAATAATATTATATTAGTAAGATATAATTAGGCCTAAGTTGTCCTGGAGATTAAGTAGATCTCTGATAAAAGATCATGAGAAATTTGTTGGCGTTTCATTTTGACTATAATGGTAATATGATGATGATGAATTTTACTATATAAAACTGTCATTTCCGGCCATCTCGAGAGGTACTATTTCCTCAAATTTTCTCACGTGGTTGTGAAATCACGTTTTTGAAGTAGCACTATGTAAAGTACCGTACATACTGTACTCAAAGACAATGTTCTTAAGCATTTTTTTCTGTTTTTGTCTATGGTATATCACACACGCATTAATAAGAATAAGATCTCTATGGTTGTCAAAAATCCCTGAAAAAAGATCATGTTTGTTTATTATTAATACTACTACTAATAGTAATAATAATAATAACAATTATGATAATGACGATAGTATTAATTGATAATAATATTAATAGCAATAAAAAGTGTAGAAAATTGTGCTAAATGCGAAAAAAAAAGTTGTGATTTGTTGATCATACTATAGTATATATAGTTAAAGCTTAGTAAGCTAATTAGGCATATGTTTTCCTGGATATTAAGTAGATTCCTGATAAAAGATCATGAGAAATTTGTTGGCGTTTCATTTTGACTATAATGGTAATGTGGTGATGATGAATTTTACTATATAAAAGTGTCATTTCCGGCCATCTTGAGAGGTACTATTTCCTCAAATTTTCTCACCTCAGCCCCAGCCATGGTGGGGCTGAGGTGGTTGTGAAATCACGTTTTTGAAGTAGGCCTATGTAAAGTACATACTCAAAGACAATGTTTTTTAAGCTTTGTTTCCTATGGTATACACACACACATTAATAAGATGGTTGTCAAAAATCCATGATAAAATATCATGAGAATTTTTTTTGGCGCTTCATTTTGACTAATGGTGATGTGATGATGATGAATTTTACTAAAAGTGTCATTTCTGGCCATATAAAGGTACTATTTCCTCAAATTTTCTCACCTCAGCTCCAACCATTGTGGGGCTGAGGTGGGTGTCGACTCACAAAATGCCCTCCCCTACACCTTTCAAAACAGATCTGTGCCCTTCCCTGGGTATGACATTAAACTCCATCGAGTCGTCGGCTCCTGATGTATGTCTTAGTGACTGCTGTTTGCTTTAGGATGTAATCTGGTTTTTCATGTACATTTTTCGTGATTATGACTATTCTGGATAAAGAATGTTTTGAGCAGAGGTGGATCCCCCCTACCCCTTCATTTTTTTAAGGGGAAAAAAAAGAAAAATATATTCAAATTGAAGTGCGAGAGTGTAATTTCCGGCCATCTAGAGATGCCCTAATCATAAATTTTCAGTTTTATAGATCTGGTCCTAACTTTGAATATATGCCATTCAATTTTAATTTATTTGATCAGCCTGCGCTTGCATGTGGCCAGAGACAACTACACATAGATAATATATCTGTAATATGAGGTGTATATACCCACTCATATAGACGCAGGGTGACCTCGAAAATCACGAACAATTTGCATCGTTAAACAAAGCGGCTACTTTGACTGCAGATAATTTCAAACGAGAAGGGGTAATCTAAGGCCATATTTGTGAAATATGGCGAAAAATAAGTTAGAATACCAAGTTTGACCCTGATAGCTATTTCCAATCTCGAGTTATAAGCTTCCAAAGTTGAAGTAAATTGCGTTTGCTCATCTTGAAGAACCACGCCCCATATTTTTGAGGAGTCAATATCTCGAAAACTACATATCCTATGAGGCTAATTTTTTTTTGTTGGTTTTTCATACGGTAGTGGCTATCGGCACTAGTGCCAAAAAAATCTATTGTTTTCTATCCGCACTGCCGCAGTGCCAAAAAGCTGACGTTTTCTATCGGCACTGCCGCAGTGCCAAAAAGTTGCTGTTTTCTATCAGCACTGTCACAGTGCGAAAAGCTGCTGTTAATTAATCGAATCGATGTTTTTTATCGATAGATGATATTGGTGTAATTCATAATTCATAATTTTATTTCACTCAAAACGTAATGAGACTGGTTAGACAAGAACATGTCCCTGTACAAGATGCCTACCAGAGAAACAATGATAATTTTAATGGCAAAGACATAATAATAATAATAATAATAATAATAATAATAATAATAATAATACAGATAATAATAATAATAATAATAATAATAATAATAATAATAATAATAATAATAATAATAATAATAAAGAGTAAATGATAATATTGAATGAAGATCAAAATATATCATTGAAGTGAATTCAGTTATTTATTAAAACAAGATTTGGAGGGCTGGACTGTCATGAAGGTGTATTAATGATGTTCTAAATATTTGCCTTTATTATATCAATAATTGATTAGGTCTAGCC
>NW_022706010.1:1524100-1532128 GCF_011630105.1 Anneissia japonica
TATAAACTAATTATTATATGCCATCGTCGCTATTTCCATGAACCGACAAATACGAAGATCGCGATTGAAAAATTATTACTTTTTGATGCCAATTTCTGACCTGAAAAATTCGTTGCAGGATTCTTGTAATTATTATTTAAAACATATTAAATAAATTGTCACAATATTTATATCAATCTTTTAATTAATTAGTAATTAACTAATTTAAAATATTAATTAAGATTATATTAATTAAGATATTCGTAAAGTTCTTGTGAAAGTTATTTACATAATTGCAGTTTATTTATAAGACATTTCGACGGATTCCTCAGTTCGTATTTACCATCCTGAGCTCTGCTTAACAAAATACGCGGTAATCGCGCGGTGGTATTAGCATTTACATACATGAAAACACTTTGGCGATGATTTTGTTTTTTGTTTTTGTTTTGTTTTACATTTACATCCAGAGTTAGGCCAACTGAATTGTTTAAATGCTTAAATAATTGAAAACATAAGTTATGTGGATTAAATTCTCATATAATTTACAATGAAACCTTATAATGTACGGTATTTTATAAGATTATTTTTTTAAACAGAATTAAAAATAGGTAACATTTTATTGAAAAAAACCCAGATTTTACATGACGTAAGTTGTTTTAATATGCTGAATCATTATTAATGGTATAGGTCTATACCAATTATATATTTCTATAAATTAATCAACAAATATCTCATTAATCACACTATCCCAAATAGGCCTATTGAAGTATTATTTAAGTATTATTTATTCTTTATTAAAGCATTATTCGAGCACCTTCATTATTATTATTATTATTATTATTATTATTATTATTATTATTATTATTATTATTATTATTATTATTATTATTATTATTATTATTATTATCTCTCACGCCCCCTTCCCATTGGAAGCAAAACGTCAGCTCAGTAGTTAAAATCATTGAATATCATCTTATTTTGCAACCTAACGCCCACAGAAAAAAAGCCCCACGGCACCTTTGCGTCCCCCACATCATCCCCCTGTTACTTCTAGATACGCAACTGTGTGTCCCTATACAATTTATGATTAAATAATACTTACTCTGCTGAGGATATGGCCCACTGTTATAATGAGCATTTTGTATAGCATTTCCTAAAACTTTGTACTTGTACTATCAGAATGTTGCTAATCGGAGCACCTACTCCACAGCAGAGACTGGGCCAGAGGACTGAGAAATATTAATGTTATGGGCTCTTTTAAAATTGCTAAGATTTTTTTTTTGTAGTTTGTTCAAGCAGGGACTCGTTTTATAGAGATTTGGTAATACCACCCAATCCTTGAGCAAACGTGTCGCACCCAGCTCCCATATGTAGACTCCTATAATAATAGTAATAATAAAATTCCACTGAAGCCAATATCAAGCAATGGAGGCACAAGGAATTGGTTTGATTAATACCTATTAAAGATAAGATCCTACTCATGTTAATACCTATAGGTAACATTTTATTGAAAAAAAAACCAGTTTACATCTATAGACGTAAGTTGTTTTAATATGCTGAATCATTATTAATGGTATAGGTCTATACCTATTATATATTTCTATAAATTAATCAACAAATATCTCATTAATCACACTATCGCAAATAGGCCTATTGAAGTATTATTGAAGTATTATTTATTCTTTATTAAAGCATTATTCGAGCACCTTCATTATTATTATTATTATTATTATTATTATTATTTTATGTATTATTTATCAACCATACTAACATTGAAAACATGAATTATATGGATAAAATTATCATAGAAAATAAACTTATAATTTATAAGATTATTTTTTAAAACAGCAGAATAAAATAGATAACTTTATTTTTTAAAAACAGGTTTTGCATAGACGCAAGTTGATTCATCTCATTAATTAAACAATTTTTATTCATTTCGAGCACTGTTATTATTATATTATTATTATTTATTATTACTACTATTTTATTTTTAAATTTTTGTTGTTTTATTTTTTGTTTTATGTATGGGCCTAGATATAGGCTAGGCTAGACCTAACCAATTATTGATACCATAATCTATAGATAAAAACATCCATTTGATAATTAAACAGCAGCTTTTTGAGTGGCAGTGTCGATAGAAAACAGCAGCTTTTTGGCACTGCGGCAGTGCCGATAGAAAACAGCAGCTTTTTTTCGCACTGCGGCAGTGCCGATAGCCTCAGCATTTTCATACAGTGGATCATTTTTATGGAGTTACATCAAAATCTGAGACAGTCATACAGGAATTTCTTTTTAATCTGGTTGATTTGACATGGATGACCCTACAATAGGTCAAAGATCAGAATGTACCGTTTCCGGTCACTATTTGAATATTTTTTTCATTAGGACGAATATAAACATGAATCTCCTGAACAATTTGCAATCAATTGTGAGTCTCTATGACCAGCAGTTATTGAGATATGACATTATAAGTTCAAAGGTCAAACTTTCAAAATTTGCATTTCCCGCCATTTTATGATAAAAACAAATAGGAACATACATATTGTGAACAATTTGAGACCAAAATCAAGTCTCTCTGACCAGTGGTTATCGAGATACAAGCGTCCAAATCAACAGGCGGCCATTTTGAAAAACGCCCCCAAACGGGACTTTCCCCCAATATCTGGGAGGTATATAGGAGCTATATTTTATCTAAATTGGTCCATCTTGCCAAAGCCATCGAGAAGAAAAGGTATCCTAAAATTAGTCACGGATCTCATGAAAATGACTCTACTATGACCCAGAAAATGTAGACACTGCAATCACCACTATAGGACTACTAATTAGTAGGTTATGGATATGAAAAATGAATATAGCAGCCATTTTGGATGACTTTTTGGAATTATTCAATGTTTGAAAATTATTATTTAAGCATTATCAGATGAATTTTGAATTGGTTTCAGTTAAGAAAAAAACTCCGAGACAAAAAATACTTAATTGATGGCTATTTTAAAGATTTTGGCGGCTATCTTGGAAAAATCATTTGCTGCTTGTGCAATTTTTGGCTAAAATTTACATATTCATCTTTTGTAGACCTTATGCAACAGAAAACATCAGAAAAAGTTTTCTTCCAATTGTTTTTGGGTCATATGTGGGATAGAACCGACTACCCCTGCTGTTTTTAGTGTTTGTTACTAAAAATAGATTGGCCTTTATATAAAAGGTCATAACTCTTTTTGCCTTGGGAAAAATTGTGCCAACTTTTTTTTTGGTGGCTCTTGAAACCCTCTTAGATAGTTTCTACTCAAAAAACCTTTGTAAATAATTTTTTTGCCACTTGGGCCAAAAAACTGGGGTTTTCACCCTAACTATCTGGTTTAAATGTTTGAAAAAATATGTATTTTATTGGACAATAAGTCAAGTAAATTATATTGGACAGTAGGCCTATAATTTATTAAATATAAATTTCATTTTGTTTTGGTCGTATTTTTTTATTTAGTTCAGAATTTAAGGAATTAGCAAAAGAGAATATATAAGGTCAAGTGTCAAGGAAATACATTACAGTTTTGATCAGGGAACAGATTTGGTAGCGCTCTTTTTACGGACAACTATGACGTATTTGCTAATTTTCTTAAAAGATTTTTAAACAGCGCCCTCGTACTACTTGTTTTTATTACACTTTTGAATTCCTTGAATTCGTACGTCAGTAGGGATTAGGCTTTTATCATTATTTCGTGCTACGAATACAAAATATATACAGCCAGTCTGTGCCATGTGCAAATAGAATGTATTTCATTAGAGGTGTGTTATTAGAAATGCGATCTAATTCCAAGACACTGTGTCTGTGATGTGTAAAAATGTGCGTATAATGTAGTGCTCTAGTGTTTGCCTGCACTAATTTAATAAAATTCTCTTCTTTATTATTAATACTTACTAGACTTATGTGACAGATAATCTGAATTTTGTCTGTACAAATTCGATTCGATAACTGAATTACTGTGCAAAAGCAGCTTCAATATTCTATTGTTTCCTGTATGTTAAAAGCTAAAGATGAATTTTCCAGCCTGAAAAACGTTGACCCATGGTGTGGAACCTGGAACCATCTGTCCACTAGTCGTCCAGTTGGAGGCGTCTTCATAAGTGGACAGAAGGTTGGTTCCAGGATTGAGACCTGGCAGGGGCATTTGCTTGTAAACATATTCTCACACAAATTATGAACGGGACGCCATAATATATATACCCAGCAAACCATTTTACGTTATAATAATAAAGTTCCATGTTCAAAGAAAGCAACCAAAATACATAGGGCCTAATTTCTGACAAGCGTTGTATTAAAGCAACCACCACATTCACAACGCTCGCAAAAAATGTTTTGTGTTTGGTACACGACACTCAATTGCATATTAGTATAATATGAACGGTTCGTAATCAAAATATGTTATTGAATAGCTTTCAGGCCTAATATACCTCCAAGGATTTTGTCAATAATATTCAATTTATGCATGTATGGACTACGGACCGCCTCGATCAATACGTATCTATGAGACAGTAATGTATATTTATGGTCATCGTCTGCGTTCGTGTTGTAAAGTAGATAACACAATGGCGGTCTTCAAACATTCCAACCTATGTCTTTGTTTAGTCTTTTGCTGTGTGTTTGATTGTACTTTGACTGCGTGGTATTTTCATGGCAACCACGACAGTTAAAATACACTGATAAGGCAATATATAAGAATATTGATATCTATTGTTATTTATCAGGGTCCTGTAATCTGTAATATCTTCGAAATTTTAACAAAAACACAATGACAGCAGCATCAATAATAATAATAATAATAATAATAATAATAATAATATCAAATAATAATAACAATAATAATAATATCAATGATAATAAAAATATGAAAACAATAATACAGTAGGTCTAATACCGTATTGATAATAATAATAATAATAATAATAATAATAATAATAATAATAATAAATGATAATAATAAATAATAAATTAAATAATAATAATAATAATAATAATAATAATAATAATAATAATAATAATAATAATAATAATAATTACTAGACATACTATGTCTGTTTGAACAACAGAACATATGGCTTTTCTACATTGCTTTAATGAGAAATAAAGTTGAAATTGCAACAAAAAGAAAAGTCGTTAAAAGGTATATAGTAAAAAAAACCACAGAAAACTAATATAATTTTAATGAAGTGGGAAAAAATGAAGTGAAAAAGAAAAACAAAAACCAAGTTCACTGCGACGTTGTATCATTTCTTCATTTCACCATGAAAAAATTCTGCAAAGTGTCATTTTTATCTATCTATAACAGGGACGTAAGCAATTTAACTTACCCCCAATTTACACCCTAACCTGGATCGTCCCTTACACATAATAATATCATTTTCTCGAAAGTTTCATTTGGATCAGTTGACCCGTTTTTGAAATATCTGGTCTGGGACGTTTTCTTTTAAATGGACCTCATATTCACATCCTACGCCGGATCATCACAAAAATTCAGTCATTTCTTTACTGGACCTTTACTAACTATTATAGAAAGTTTCATTTACATCCATTGGAAACGTTTTATAGATATTTACGTCTGGGATCTCAAAAATTTAAATGACCCTCCAGTTTACACCCTTGACTTATTCGTCGCCAACACATAATGCTATCTTCCTTGTAACTTGGTTAAACTTTTTCCGAATGTTTCATTCAGATCAGTTCACCCGTTTTCGAAAAAATGTGGTCTGAGACGTTTTCCTTTCAATGGTCCTCTGATCTACACCCTACTCAGGATCGTCACAAATTTAATTATTTCTTTACTCGACCTCGACAGATTGTTATACAAGGTTTAAATTATACCCATTGATTTTTTTAAAGAGATATTTAGGTCTGGGTCCTCAAAAATTGAAATGACCCTCCAATTTACACCCTTGACTGATTCGTCGCCAGCACGTAATAATTTCTTCCTTGTAACTTGGTTAAACTTTCCGAATGTTTCATTCAGATCAGTTGATCCGTTTTCAAAATATGTGGTCTGGGACGTTCTCCTTTAAATGTTCCTCAGATTCACACCATACTGTGGATCGTCACAAAAATCTAATCATTTTTTTACAAGACCTTTACAAAGTAATATAGAATGTTCCATTTAGACCCTTGGTTTTTTTTAAAAGAGATATTTAAGTCTGGGTCCTCAAAAATTGAAAAGACCCTTAAATTTACACATTTCACTGGATCGTCACTAACACATAAACATTTCTTCCTTGTAACTTGGTTAAACTTTCCCGTAAGTTTCATTCACATCAACTGACCGGTTTTTGAAATGTCCAGTGTAGACTGTTTGACCTTAAATGAATTTAATTGGTCCTCACATTCACACCCCACCATAGATTGACAATAAATATTAGGAGGCACATGCTTGATATATGGCCTATGCTTCGGCAAAGCACGGACAAATTCTAAGCATGGGAAGTTGCCAAAGTGACGGCCAGTAAAAAACAGTTCAAAAAGGTAGGAAAAATATATTCAAAAAAGGGGAAAAAAACTCAGAACAAAAACAATGCCTTTTTCAAGTACTGCTGGGAAAAACCAATAAATGATAGCAATGATGATGTCTTCTTATAAAAAGTACATGTATTTATCTAAAAACTGCTTTTGGCACTATTATGCGAGTATAGAAAGTAGTAGGCCCTACATCCTGCATTATATGTATTTTTATCGATTATTAAGTATCACTAGATATTTAGAGTAACACACCTAGAAAGTTTTAATTAATTTAGAAGATGCCGATGATAATGAGTATGCTAACTTTAAATAAGTAGATTAAAATTCAAACCCAAATTCCATTAAAAAAAATCGATACAGTACTCTGTTTATCAAAGATTTAATGGATTCAAGTTTTCTTTATTGTCAAAAAAGATTTCTGGCGGGAATATTTGATCGAAACAGTTAAAATACATGGAAATTACAAAGGAAATAATATAGATATCGAAACACATATGGTAATTCATGTTTTGTCAGTCCCTTTATGAACAGATAGGCATATACATTTATGAAAATGGAAGTGTGATAATAGTTTATGTCAGTGTTGCGTAAATTAAGTAAAAAAATATTAAAATTAGCCTATATCACACACGCAGGCATTCCTGGGCTCCGGTAGCTTCCACTTCAGAATAAGTCCTCGGCTCTACTACCGTGCACTGCAAAAGACAACGACGTTGTCTCGAGTAAGGAACAGGTGGGGCCCCGCTCTGGACACTCCACAAACAATAGCACATGCATCACTAACCCAGATAAATTAAGGGAAACCATATCATGCATAATATTCAGCGTTGTTAAACAAAAATTTTTTCAGAGGGTTTGAAAGCCGATTTGATGTACTGATGTACGTAAGTGGGGATGAGTTCAAAAATATACGATGGAGAAAGATTGTGAATGGACTTGTATGTAAGAAGCAGGATCTTGAAAGCAATTCGCTGATTTATGGTTAGCCAGTGCAAGTTTTGAAGAACTGGTGTAACGTGGCAATATGGCTTAGAGCGTGACACAAGTTTAGCAGCAGTATTTTGTACACGTTGCAGTTTTGAAATGGGAGTTTTTGGAAGGTTGTAGAGTAGACTATTACAGTAATCTTACCTTGAGGTTACAAATGCATGAACCAATGTTGCAGCAGACCTATCGTCCGGAAACCTACGGATGCTGCCAATTTTTCTAATGCCCAACACTGCTGAAGAGCATATAGATTTCAAAATTTTTTTTATACGTAAGGGTGGTTGCCAGCAGTTTAAAAATAGTCGCCATTTTTTCCTAAAATTGTCACCAATATTGTAAGTTTAAGTCATTAAAATGCAGTATCCATTGGACAATGACATCAACAGTTAACTAAATATTGTACACATTTTTGAGCTATTACAATTCCAAATGGCTGTCATTTTCCATTATTTTAGCTTTTTAGTATACATATTAATATAATAACCGATCTGTAAATGTAAAACAAAATGTGTGATAGAGCTTTATATGCAATTGCCATATGCTGTTAATGGTTATTACCATAA
>NW_022706010.1:1534782-1535647 GCF_011630105.1 Anneissia japonica
TTATTATTATTATTATTATTATTATTATTATTATTATTATTATTATTATTATTATTATTATATTATATTATTTTTTTCCTTTATTTATTGCCGATATATAGATGTTAGATGTGCTTGCAAAAAGAGCCACATTTCACACTGAAGGGTGTGTACGACATCAGTAATGTTATGTCAATTCCAAGAATGTTTAAGGTTATATCGGTTGATGAGGAATTTATTGATTAGGCATATAATAGCAAATTGCATCAATTTATTTTGCAAAAACAAGGTTTCCAGCTTCAGGGGGTGGGGGCACATCCCCTGTCCGCACAAGAGTACAATTGGCGCTAACACCAGGCGCGTAACAGGGGTACCTTGGGTCAGAGTGGGAATTTATTTTCCCGGTTAGTAATTTACCATACCCACCCCACCCCACACTCCATATAGAAAACAATACGACAGGGCTTATCTTATTTATAATATAGGCCACACACGTGTGTTTGAAACTAAATATAAGCATTTTCATCATGGTTTTATTTATTACAAACATATTCTTTTAGGTTAAAACGATCTATCTTAAATTTGTCTTTCTTGAGTTTTGGGACTATTATGTGTTTAAATAACTTAAAAGGATAAACCTAAAAAAAGGCCTAAAAAATGCGCGCGAAGCGCGCAAAATATTCTTGTGTTTTTAATTCTAATTTCGTCGGAATTTATGAAATCTCCTTAAAATGTGCAATTTATAGAGGAAATTGGCCTAACGTAACAAGAAATGCGCGCAAAGAATTTGAGAATTTTAGGCACTTCCAGAGGATGCATTTGTCAAGGGGTGGAGAAAGATTTTCCAAAGATGAATATTTTCCCCTTGTCCCCCGGTGTTTTTAAT
>NW_022706010.1:1535652-1546302 GCF_011630105.1 Anneissia japonica
TCGTTGGAATTGATCAAAACTCCCTAAAATGTGCAATTTTTAGAGGAAATTGGCCCATTTTAACAATAAACTTGAGGTTTTTAGGCACTTTCAGGGGATGAAAAAGGCATTTATAAAGGGGTGGGGAAGAGTTTTCCTCTTGTCCCCCAGTGGTTACGCCATCGGGCAGCATAGATCAAAAAAGTTTCTGAAGTGGAGAAGGGGTTGCAGGGTGTTGTGAGTCTGGTCATTATGATATCTTCCTTTTTATTCTTGTCTTTATTTTTCTCTTCTCTTTTTCTTTATCTTTCCTTTTCTTTTCCTCTGCTTTCTCTTTCCCTCCCTCTCCCCTCTTTCTTTTCTCTTATTACCCAGCCCGGTACGACGGCTTGGTCAGCCCGGTAAAAACCGTCAGGGGAGGGGCAGTTTTTCCCTGCCCCCTCCCCCCGCCTGTTACGACACTGGCTAACACGCTAATCATCCCCTCCAATGAAAAATACTTTTCTACGCCACTGGTAATAACCATTAACAGCATAATGGCAATTGCATATAACTAGTTCTATCACACGTTTTCGTTTTACAGTCACAGATCGGTTATTATCTTTTTTGGACACGTTCACTTTGTGATCCAAATTTTATTATTGCCTATTAAAAAAGCTAAAATAATGGAAAATGGCAGCCATTTTATATTGTAATAGCTCAAAAATGTGCACAATATTTAGTTAACTGTTGTTGTCATTGTTATGAGTGGATTTCCAATTGAATACTGCATTTTAATGAAAAACTTTGTAGATTGTTTTGCTCATTTTGTGATCCAAAGTTTACTATTGCCTATAGTGCAAATGTAAAAATAAATTATAATATACCTAAGTTCGCCTGTTTTGCATACAATAAATTAAATTTTATTTTTACTTCGCCCGAAGTTTATTTTTATCTCATTTATTTTTAGGTCTAATGACATTATCATAAAATATTAAAATGATAATCGGCCTAAACTAAATTTGATTTGCTTGTTTTGGATACACATACTTAGACAGTGATGCTGTTTGGGTGTATAGAGAAAGTCTCCCATATAGCCTAAAACCTCTTGGGGTTACCATTCAGGACAACCTTTCTTGGGAGTCCCATGTTTTAGGGATGGTTTCAAGACCCTTTAAAAAGGTTATTTTCCTTATGTATTCTAAAAAGAGCCAATGCTCCAGTCAAGGACAATGTTAAAGTATAATAATAATAATTAATAATAATAATTTATTTGGATATTCACTTTTGAATCAGTGGCACTCAACCACAGGGGTGGTGCATCCTAACAACAAGAAAAAACATAAAAATTACAATCAAAAAGAAAAGCATTAAACAACAAGATCTATTTTCTCTATGACAAGAAGAACATCAGTCTCTAGATGACACGTCTCTCTCCTGCAACATTCGTAAAGAAAACGGAACGCCCACCAGTGACACCCATCAGCCAAAAACCTGATCGCAACAGAGAAGTTACAACAAAGAACGCACTACCACACAGCTACTACAAAAGAGAGACCCGTCACTACAGCTGTACAAAGTGTAAAAAAGTTTTAAAAAGTCAAAACAGCTAACAACAATGAAACCCAGTGCCTTACAGTAGGAGCCATCCATTGTCTTTATGACCGTCACAAGAACACAAAACATACTCTTACAAAAGATCTTCTTTTCCCTCAGAGTAATGTCACCCTGAAACCATCGTCCGCAACAGAGCAAACCCTTCCTCTCATCCCGCTTCAGAATATTTTGAACTCTTGTGAACTGAAGTACAATAGACAGTCTCTAAACAACCAGCACCTTAAGAACTTAATTACTCATTCCTAAGCTTCCATGCTCTCTTAACGATACGATTTGCAAAATTTATTAAAAATATCATGAACATCATAAATATAGTCACAATGCACCTCTCTCCCGAGAACAATATACAATTTAGTACAAAGGTCACTGGTGATAAAATACTCCCATACATGTAGGCAATCAGTATTAACTAGCTTATTTTCTAAAACATTATATTCTTCAACTCTAATGGTGTTTAGTTGATTACATGTGAATAAAAAATGTTTTATATCTTCAACACCATTATTACACAATTGGCAATGCCATCACTATTTACCCATTTACAGGTCCTGTGTTCTAATGGAAGAGTATTTGACCTCATTTTGAATTTTAGGCTTGCACCCATAAAATCTGTATGGTCAAGTAAATATTTTTTCCATATTCAGACTGCTCTTAATTGAAGAATATTCAGAAAGTGACGATTTTCTTAACATTTCTCTATTCCAAAAAGAAACATATGAATATAAGAATTAACTCTTTGAAATCGTTAATCCAACACATATCGGATGCAATTCCAAGGCATGAATTTTCAAAGATTGAACCAATTTCCAACCTTATATCAGTACAAGTCTTAATGAAACTAGAGAGCAGTTTATAGCGTGGCTCAGCAATACTATTTAGACTAAGGGATGTATAAGCATGAAGTTTGGCCATCTATGCTTATCTAAATTCATTACATGATTAATGTATTTAGCTCTAAGTATGTCTTGACTTACTTTTATTGGCACCCAAATTAGGTCCCCATATAGAGCTACTTTTGGTGTGTTTTTGGAAGCTTTAAGGATATATCGCGCCATTTGAAGTTGGAAAGACTCAATTTTGTCAATGTCCTTTTGGCTTTTGCTAATCCACACAGAACAAGCATATAGTTAATACTTGGAAGAGCAATGGTTTTCTAAAGTATTTCGCCATAATAAACTCTATTAAAATTATCAAAATTATCAAAACGATATATAATTGATTTAATGTAGGCGATGATTCTATTTCCTTTAATGATAGTTTGGTCAATATGAAAATATATATTGTTGCTTTATTAGATCTTTGTTAGAATATTGCTCTGAGGTTTGGCATCGGCTCTATCACCAAATATCAATGTCTGAAAATTAAACGTGTCCAAAATAGGGCTTGTCGAATTATTTTAGGACAATGCTACCACTCGTATAGTAGATCTCTACTAACTCTTATTCTCTCGAATCAAGAAGTGACATACTATTGCTGAAATTTGGTGAAAAACTTCTGAAATCTGATAGGCATCCTAGGCGTCTACTACCTCCCAATGTTACTTACACTACTTTTTCCTTCAGGAAAAGCAGTACTTCATTACTTATTGAGCCAAAATGGCGCACAGAGAGATTAAAAAATCTACAATACCTTCGTAATTCGCCTCTTGAATACAAGTTTTTATAGTTGACCGAACTAATTAGTCAATTCCTCATAATGTACCCCATTTGAATGATTGTTATTTTTGTGTGTGTGTTGTGTGTGTGCATTTTAATTTTATAATTTTACAATTTTAATTCTTTTTCTTCATTCCTACTGCAAAAACCTATAGGCCTAATTACAGTATTTGTAAAATAATGATAATAATAAATTAATGATAATTGCAATATTTACCTGTATATAAATTAATAAAATTAATAATGTATTAAAGTACCAATAACGGAAAAGTGCAATATATTACTGTATAATAACATATAAACATAATTTAAACACTAGTAACTAAAATGATAATAATGATAACTTAATAATGTGACCTTTTTATTTCTATAATTATGATAATAATTTGACTTAATTTTGTTTTTAATGAACTGAATTTCTTATGTTTTTTTTTTATCTTATCTTATCAACATTTTACTGTGTTATGTCTACTTGAGGTTTTGATATGGTGAATAAGTTTTAAGGTTTTAATATTGTGAACAAATTTTGTGAAGCAAACCACTTCAGCTTCGGCTATTGTTTGTAATTGTTTTATATTTTTATACCTGAATAAATAAATAAATAAATGAAACTAACAATGAATAGAGAGCTTTCGATTTGCTCGGTGACGTCAGGACCGTCCAGCGTCCTGTGCGTCAACCACGTAGGTTTTGGCCAACCACGTCCTTGAATTCAGAACATTTGTGTGGTCATTATGTTAGTTGAGTCATGATTGAGTTTAACTTGGCCCATGGAATTTGCTTCCTCCATGCTTGGCCATAGAGGTATAATTTGGCTTTACTCAACCAAACAGGAAATACATGCCTAATAATGATTTATGGAGTAAATTTAGTGCACTTTTTTTTTTAAATTATTTTCTGGTAGAAAATGTCCAATGGTTCGTTGCGTGGCAAATTTAATGGGAGAAATATATGCCTGTTTTTAAATAAACCATGGTGATGAAATAAATATTCTTTATATAAATACTGTATGTCTATGCTAATGTTATGCGTGAGCGTCATCTACGTTTTAATGAGTCAGTTGGGAGAAATATAGGCCTACTTTAAAATAAACAAGGGCAATCAAATAAATATTCTTGATATAGTCCTACATAGGCCTACAGGCCTACTGTATGTCTACGCTAATATTATGTGTGAGCGTCATCTACGTTTTAATTACCCAGGTATCTGAAAAAATATTTATTGGTTCTTTGGAGAGCATACGGGATCTCACAACATATATATTTATTATGTTTGTCTTCACTATCGGTTGGCCTAACATCACAGTAACACCATAAGCTATAATTTATATATTCATCAGTATTTTATAAGATGCATAAGTTTGAGTAGAGAATGGCAAAAAATATGATGAATCTTCACCTACAAAACAATATTGTAAAAGAGAAAAAGGATAAGATATGGTGGCATCAGAAATGTTTTGTTTTTGTCCGTGGTGATCTTACATTCTTAGATTGAAGGACCATCGACAAATCATCCATCTCCACTCACTATGAACCAGTAGCGTAACAACGACTCATGGGGGCGAGAAAGTGTTGGGGGCCCATGCATTTAGTAATGGATTATTAGGGCCCTTCACATTGGAATATCAAACAATACCGTAACCTGTTATTAATATAATTTAATTCGAATTCTCTGTAAATTCTAGACCCTTTTTTCATTATTTCAGAGTTAAAACCGTGATACTACATTGTTTTAATTTGCCAGCTTTTGGTGCTTCTGACCATAATGTCAAGGCTTTGTTAAAGGAATGCTGCTTATTAATAGGATTGCCCTCTTTGGCCCCTACAGACTGGGGCCCAGTGCTTCGGAACTGATCGTCATTAATCGCGTCGGCTGACCGTCCGTCGGCGCAGTGTGCGCTCGCCTTCACGTACTTCTTGTAGTCTGCGATGTATGACTCACATATATAGGCCTAATATACCACTGACATTTTAGCACCTTTGGATTATTTTATGTATATTTACATATAAGTACATCTTCAGTGAGCCTACTTTTGATGTTGTGTCACCTCATCGCTGACATTTCTTTAGCTATTTCTTCGCGAAACCTCCGTTCTTTTTCAATTTGCTGCCTTTCCTTCCTTCTCGCATTTCTCTCCCGAGTTTCATCTGTCCATCGATTATTCAATGTTTCCTCTATACGATCCATTAAAGCCACGGATGGGGATCGATTCTGTTGTCGAAAACGCTGAAAAACGAATAAAATCATAAAATAATAAATTAGCACATTATTTAAACTTACAGTTGTATTTTTTTCAGTGGGTGGATGCATGGATGGGAATGAGTGAACTATAGGCCTAGGGATTGGGGAGATGGATAGGAAGGTAGATGATTGCCTTGGTAAGGGAATAGGGTGAGGATATGTCTAGGGTGATAAGGTCAGGAAAAGAGGATGAAGGGAAGTGTATGGGGTTGGGGTGGATAGTAGGCCTATGTGAAGGTGGCTGGGGATCAAAAGGCGGATGGAACGCAATGTGAATGGTTGATTTCATATGGGTCAGATATCAAGTGACTAAACATACATTAATTGATTTTCTTATTAATGCAATATAGGCCCGCATCATATTGAAAGATCGCGTAGTTGTTGTTAACCTTTAAATGACAGACCTGACGTTGGTCAGATTAATCGGTATGGAAAATTAATATAAAAAAATGAAATAAAAAATTATTTTCCAAATTCCCTCTGCCCCAATATTTTATATGGCTTACAATTATTAATATATTCGACTATCATAAGCATGATTTACAGTAAGAATTCATTCACAGTTTACAATATAAATTGACTGTATATCAAAACTTACCGAAAATTCTGCACTTCTAATCGGCCATTTCGCTTTCGGTAAGATAAGCTTCGAATCCCATTTCGGACCTTGAGTTAGTGGACCACGACCCATCTGTCGACCCATGTATCGATCAGATATCGGCTGCACCAAACCGTAAACTATAAATAAAAATAAACGATTTTAATACCGTATGAGATTTTACTACAATATACATTACTATAGGGTGATTCTGTTATAATAGTAAAGAATGCTAAACAAAACCACCAAATATTATTTTATATTGTCGTAACTTCATCAAATAGGCTAAATATGACTATTTAAATATTCCCGAGTGGAGCACGCTTTGAATTATTTTAAAGAACTACTTACTGACGTCTTTATTGGCTGTTTTAAATTTTAAACCATATGGATCACTTTCCATATCTGTTCGGAATTCTGAAAGTCCTAAAGAGCCAATTGGTGGATACTACATGAAGAGAAAAATAAATAAATCATGCTATTTATAGAGGAATAACAACACTCAATCTTAAACTTTCTTTTATCGGAACTTTTGATATAAAATTTACTTGGTAACGTAAATTATATTTTAATTGTGATTGATAAAGTGTAAATATACTCACGCCTCTAAAGTCATGCTTCTTTGGCATCTGATAAGCCTCTCTTGGGTACATCCCCTCTTTTACGAACAGTTGCTTGGCTTCGTCTGAATCAATTATTTTGAATTTATTAATGAATTGGCGACTTTTTGGACGCGCCGGTTGTAACAATTTTGGGAATTTCAACTCGTAGCTGACAAGTGGTTTAGGCTTTGAGGTCCCGGGAAAGGTACCATACTTCCAGGGCTGCATACTCTCTCGAGTGTTCCTCTTTGGTGGCGAGGGTCTATATGTTTGCGGCCTAAAATCCGGAGGCTTTCTTTGCCAAACGTCCTGATCCAATTTTTCTTTTTCTATAGTATATTGTCCACTGCGTGTTAGACGCAGATTCTTGCTAGCTTTGAAGTCATCTCGAGACATGAAGTCAACAGAAAGCATTGGAAGTTGACGTGAAGCGCCATTATCACCACAGGCACTCTGTATAGGCGCGCATGCTTCCTCCATCATCGGTCACAATAGGCCTATATAGTCATGTATTTTTATGGGTCTATTGTAATGGACCAACTGAAAAAAAATAACAAAAATCGATTTGTTAATTTGACATTTAGGGCGCTTAACAACACGGGTAATAATTAATATTATTCGATTAAAACCACAATAAAACAAGTTAATTTATGCCCAAATTGAGTCTAAATTACAATTCCTTTTCAAACGCAATATAAATTCAATGTCAACATAACACAAGTATTATGGGTACGTACAGAAATCTAACCGGATGAAGAATTACATGTACCATAGCAACGATTGTGTTTTTGCGAGGATATTTAAACACTGCACATTTTACAAGAAAGTGTTATATTCGTATTGATTGAGACATTTTATGTAGTTAATAAGTTGTCCATAGCGGTAGTTCATTGGCTTTTGTAACTTAATGACGCCATTATAGAGCTATACCGATCCGACTAAATTAATGCTTATTATTGGTTTAATGGCAGCTAACTATCTTGCACTCTTCTCAGTGGCAGATCTAGGGCGGGGGTGAATAGAGTGGCTAGCCACCCCCCTTCGGTGACCTCGAAAAAAGATATAGTCATTCGTCTTGTGTGTGTGCTTCTCATGTATACATGTTTAGTATAGGCTACTCTTGTAAAACACACACTTTCTATTTTAAGCATGACTTCTTTTCAGATATCATCCAAGAGCGCCTAGCCGTCTACTAATTCCCTAAAATCTCAAATGGAAGGGGAAGCCTCCCCTAAACCCATGATCAATAAGGGACGGTGGCAACGTCCCAAAAATTGTTAAGGGGTGGAGGCTGGTCCCTTACTTTCCGTCCGCAATGTGATAATTTCTTCTCAAGAAGATGCCTGAAAATTGCTGAAATGAACTGCATAAAGGACCCAGGTTTTAACGAAAATGTGCTGTACAACCGGTACTCTATCTCTGCCCACAAACATCTGAATTACACGACTTTTTTGCGAGAAAGTATAAGAAAAAGTGTAATAATAATAAGAAGATTAGTTTTCGGCACATGGTAAAGTAAATTAAAAATATATCAATGACAATTGAGTTTTATTTTCAATGGAACATCACAGCGATTAATTTGATCGATAATGATGAATGTTATAAAAGAGTGTCATTTTCGGTAATCTAGGGGTACTATTTCCCCAAATGTTCCCACCTTGTGTGGACTAATGGCTTTGAAGAGGTAGGCCTTGTGACAACTGATAATGTAAAAACGACGCATAATGTAAAAAAAAAGGTTAACGCATAATGTAAAAAGGGTTGACGTTGACGTCCGAACCCCCCGCGGGAGATGGAGTTCCGTGAAAAAATTTTATTTTTATTTTTTTTATTTTTTTCATTTTTTCATGGCGGCTCGTACACTAACACACTTATAATAAAATTTTATTTTTATTTCTATTTTGAAATCCACAATTTCGGAATCGGAGGGTTCGCTAAACAAGGTATAAAAAAAGTCTCGCCTTATTTAAAGCACTAAATGTACATTTGGTTTTATCCCAGTGAACTTGGTTAATCATAGTGAAATTGCTTAATCATGGTTCCTTTTGGATTTTTTAATTTAATTTTGGGCTTAAATTTTTATTTTTTCTTAATTAATTTTTTTTTGTTTGTGATTTTTGGAGAAATTTCTTTAAAAAATATCGAATTTTATTTTGAAATTATTTGGAAACATTTTGGATTTTTGAATTTTTCTGTAATTTCTACACAGCGTATTATTTGAGTATTTTTTTAAATTTTTACTTTAATGAGAAAGAAATATATCAAAAACATTTTTATTTGAACGCCTAGGTTGTTCGGGATGCCCGTTCAGATTATGCAAGGGTGAATGTTAAGGTCACATTATGCGTGGAATTTACATTAACAGTCGCTACAGGCCTAAATTAAGTACATCAAAAACAATGTTTTTAATATTTATTTTCTATAGTACATCACACATATTAATTAGATATCTATGATTGCCGAAAATCGCCGGTAAATCATCATGAGAAATTTGTTGGCGCTTCATCGCCAGTGGTGGCGCCAGAGGGGGCTGGGGGGTAGATTGAATTTACAATCAAAAATATAAAAAGAAAAAAATAAATAAAAAAAAAAATAAAAAAAAAATAATAATAATAATAATTCAATGAGACTAACTAAAAATAATTTGTTCTGTTATGACAAATGCTCATTTAGGTAGCCTCGAGATGGTTGGAATACATCGTGATAGGTGAAGCAACCTCGACCATGACAGCGTGGTTGACAGGTTTCATGCAAAATTTCCAAAATATAGAAATTCACTTTCAAGAATGAGGGTTTGAAAATAAATTAGATGGTTACATTGCATACTCTTTGTTTCTTGCTTTATTCAAAATGTTTTGATTTTGGAAGCTGATTTCAACATTAGAAAGCATAGCCTACATGAATTCATATTATACTAACTCAATGCCTAAATAAATACAATATACAATAAATCACAAATAAGTAATAAAAATTCGTCATAATTCATCAAATATCCGTGGCTTCCAGGGGGCGAAGCCCCCTGAAGCCCCACCGGCGGCCCTATGCGGCCCCCTGGCCCCCAGCCAAGTGATACTCGATTCTCTCCACTAGCCACGCCCCCCCCCGTCGGGGCCTTTAGCCCCTCCGTCGGGCATGTCCTGGCACCACCACTGTCTAGAGCTATTATTTCCTAAAATTTTCGCACCTCAGGCCCAACCATCGTGGGCCTGAGCTGGGTGTGGCCTCACAAAATGTCCTCCTCACCTTTCGAAACAGATCTGCGCCCTTCTCAAAATCACGCTCCCGCCCCACCCTTGGTGCTTCGCAAGTCGCATTATCCATCCCACCCCCATTGCTAAATCCTAGATCCGCCACTGCTTCTGCTAACTGTATGACGTGAAAGTGATAAAAAGCTTTATACGTTTGGGCATTATAATAGATATTGTAATGTATTTATGTTTATTGGGCTTTAACCTCCTATGTTCATTAAATTAATGGTACATTGTGATCCTATTATTGAACGTTACTATAGTACTAATAGTAACGAGTTTGCGCAAATTTATAAAAAAAAAAATGTCACAATAGTGATTGGGGAAATACCAGAAAAATTATCGGGCTCCTATCTGCAACGAACCTTGTAAGTGGATTAACTGAAAGTTTATATCATATCAGCAATATTTTAATTTTACTAGAGTAAAATATGTGGGATAGAATAGTGCATATGAAAGATTGTGCTACTCGCATTATTTTTACTCGCTTCATATGGTGGTGCTTATTCGACAGGAAAATAAACGCCCTCATAGGGACGTGGGAGTGTTTGCCTCTATGTAGACCTAAATAATTATATAGAATAACTGTAGGTTATACTAATGTTACACTGTTATGTAGTATTTTATTTCATAAGAAGTAGGCCTATATATGTAAGCATATATAGAGGTCTAACAGTACACTAACGAAAGAATGGGGCTGTCCTACAGCTATATATATATATATATATATA
>NW_022706010.1:1546668-1548962 GCF_011630105.1 Anneissia japonica
AGATGATATATATATATATATATATATATATTAATAGAAAGGTTATGTCTAGCGTGAATTCAGCTGTTTCATGCAGTAACAATCTTCAAAACATGTATGGAAAATTAAAGAAACAACATCTAATTCAACATTATATGGTCCATAATTGACAAAACTACACCATACAGTACACGAACAAGACGTTGCAATCTCTGTCTTACAGAAAAATTTCACATAATTTATTCAAACAAACCATCAACAGATAAGTTCTACAGTATAAGCTAGAGTGAAAATACCAACAATAATATATAATGAATAGGCCTAACAGAATAATAATAATAATAATAAAACCAGAATAAATAGTAATAAAATTATAATTAAAAGTGACCGAAAACTAAGAGAAGAATATTTAGCGGCAGAAGGAAAATTCACTGATGAATCCCAAGTCTTTATTGAGGCCGTGAGTGTGTGTTTTGAGTTTTAAAATCCATTTTAGTTCTTCACGTTGTCTGAGTCAGTAGAGCGGAAGTTACTGGCTTTGAGAGTCACTTTGAGATGGTGAATATTGTGTTGGTGGGAGTTATATCACAATTTAGAGGTTAGGAGGGGGGGACAGTTTATTCAGATGTGTTAAGTATTATTGAGCTGTTTGTGTTAATATGGCTACAGACCTGGCAGCGAGCTTTATTACATGTGGTGTTACCGTTATGAGTGCTGGGTGTACGAAGTTTAGATGGTGCAAGAATGGATTTAAGGTTAGGTGGCTGTCTAGTACAAGGAGTGGGGGATACGAGAACAGGGGCTGGGTAGTGGTGTCATTTTGAAGGAGGGCATAATCATGTTTTAATATTTTAGATAGTTTGTGAGTGTTAGGATTGAAATCAAAGATCATGGGGATGCGTGCAGTATTAATTTTAGGTTTGTAAGTGAGAAGGTCAGAGCGGGTATGAGTGTTAGCCTTCATGATACATGATTTTATAAGTTTGAGGGGATAGCCGTTATTAAGAAAGTGGTCAGTAAGTTTGGTGACGTTAGTACGGTAGTCGGTAGGATCAGAGCAAATTCGTTTACAGCGAAGCATTTGGCTGTAAACAATAGATTGTTTAAGTTTGTTAGGATGTGAGCTATGGAAGATATATGTGATTATCGGTGGGTTTAGAATAGAGAGATGTGGAGATACTGTTGCCTGAAATGGAAACATTAACATCAAGAAAGGGATAGAAGGGTTAGAGTGTTCCATAGTAAATTTGATAGTGGAGTGAAAGTTGTTACAGTGAGTGATGAATTTTGTAAGGTTGTCAAAACCGTGAGGCCAAATGAAAAAAAAAAAACATCGTCAATGTATCTATAAAAATGCAAAGGTTTGAGATCAAAGGTAGAAATTAGTTTGTGTTCAAGTTCGGGCATAAATATGTTGGCGTAACTAGGGGCCATTTTAGTGCCCATGGTTGTACCTTGTGTTTGTAAAAAGTGCTGATTATTAAACATCAAATTGTTATGTGTTAAGATGAAGTCAATAATAGTGGTTTATATATATATATATATATAACCACTATTATTGACTTCATCTTAACAATAACAAATACAATACAAATCAAATCAAATCAAATATCAAATGGTCTATTATCGACAGAGCATCGGCTTACTCCCCAAAAACAAAACGCTGCAACCTATGCATAATCGAAAAACTTCACATAATATATTCAGACAAACAGTCAATACTAAAGAAAAGAACCGAGCTATTGTCAAAATGCAGGCACAACAACAAATACTTACTTAAAGACAATTAACTCATTTGCATTTTCACCTGCCTTAGAATTCATATACTTACACAATCCTTGTATTCTCTCACTCCTGATGATTGCATTAGCATGAAACAGTCTGTAGAGTGATTATACCCAGTTCTACATTTTCAATATTACGCTCTGCATTATAACGTGTATCGAGCACTGTACGTTGCTAGTATGTATATGTATATGTATGTATGTATGTATGTATGTATGTATGTATGTATGTATGTATGTATGTATGTATGTATGTATGTATGTATGTATGTGTATAAGAGACAGGTATAAGCTAGAGTGAAAATACCAACAATAATATGTAATCCATTTTAGTTCTTCTCGTTGTCTGTGTTCAGTAGAGCGGAAGTTACTGGCTATGAGAGTCACTTTGAGATGGTGAATATCATACTGTGGTGGGGGGAGTTAAAGTGTTCCCCTACAGGGAAACCAGGGGTGTTAATGCGGACTGTTTAAGGTTATTAAATCATAAGTATTAAGTATTATTGAGCTGTATATATACATATATATACC
>NW_022706010.1:1550342-1572429 GCF_011630105.1 Anneissia japonica
GGGTTATTATATGTTTTGTAACGATACCATTTTACCTCCATTTCAGTGGTCTTCTATTATGCTATCTCACACTGAAAACGTTGAAAAAATGCAATGGCAAACTGAACTGGGGCCTGTTTTATTTCCACCGTTGGTGGCGTATTACTCCTGTTTACATTATGGCTTTGGCCATTTGGTCGTCTTTATTAATCCATCTGGCCGATGGACCATCTGCAAATGCAACGTTCAACGGTGCTAGGCAACTATGTAGGGACAACTGGTGGGCGAATCTGCTGTATATTAATAATCTATACCCTTTTCCTGGAAATGTAGCTAAAATGGTAAGACTATCATGACTCTGCGCAATAATACAAAATACAGTATCTGTCTCTTATACACATCTAGATGTGTATAAGAGACAGATATATAAGATAGGGTTTTAGTTCGGTATCTGTAGTTGAACGTCGAGCATTTCCTCCATGTTTGACACACTAGCCTACATACTCTATACAATATATCTGCTCAAAACAGAAGACTAGGTCACTAGTCCCACCATTTTATATATTATACAGAGTCGATATTTGTTTGCCCCAATAGAAAGAATGAAACGTACCATACTGCTTCTATTCTATAGGAGCCTTTTTGGTATAGGAATTAATAACATAGGCGCACCTATATTAAATTATTATCTTAAATTAACCAACAACGGGTCTCACCTGTATTTGTAGTCACACAACCATGGTCGAAATGCTTCCGTTGCTAAACTAAAGCTTACTAAAATTAGCATATGTGCTTAATTTTATATTTTTAAAATAATCCTTTTGTTTGTCTGCTGCGCGAGATCCAGTTGTTGATAATAGTGCTAACTTGTGATGACAGTTAACATCGTCTATAGCTTGTTGATCATAGATACCGACTCTTTTGTACTGGTGTTGTTAAGGCAACAAAATCCCCAGTGAGGTTCTCTTTGTGTTTCAAAAGGATTATAAAAAGGTCAAACGCTTGTAGTAAAAACCTATAAACTTGTCTGTGGAGAACTCCGTGACCCTGGCTATTATAAATCATTTGTACAAACCAAGTCATACGGAACTGGTACAGTATAATTGGAGGCTTTGGATCCCTAAATTACGGAGCGCCGTTTGGGACACTGCTAATTATGTCTTTAAATAGGCATTCTATTGTTACAGAAATAATTATGTACCAAATAATTATTACTGTCAAACTATTATGTGTACATAATTAATTCTGTTGTTACAGAAATAATTATGTACCACAAAATTATTACTGTCACACTATTATGTGTACATAATTAATTCTGTTATTACAGAAATAATTATGTACTAAATAATTATTACTGTCAAACTATTATGTGTACATAATTAATTCTGTTGTTACAGAAATAATTATGTACCTCAAAATTATTACTGTCACACTATTATGTGTACATAATTAATTCTGTTGTTACAGAAATAATTATGTACAACAGAAATATTGCTGTCATACTATTATGTGTACATAATTAATTCTGTTGTTACAGAAATAATTATGTACCACAAAATTATTACTGTCACACTATTTTGTGTACATAATTAATTCTGTTGTTACAGAAATAATTATGTACAACAGAAATATTGCTGTCATACTATTCTCTGTACATAATTAATTCTGTGTTAACGGAAATAATTATGTACTACAGAATTACTACTTTCTAACTATTCTGTAGTTCAGAATCAATTCTGTAGTACAGAATCAATTCTGTACTACCTACTTTTGTTTCTGTCACCAAAGAATTATTTCTGTTTTCACAGAAATAATTCTGTCCAGAACAGAAACAATTCTGTCCGCACAGAATTATTTCTGTCCACTCTTTACGCAAATTAGAAGGTGGAGTTTCCATCAAACATCCAATAAATTCATCCATGTCCAATATTGTCAACAGCCCTTTGAGACTAAGACAGTCTGTGGGTTTTCAGCTGTGCCATACTTGATTGACAGTGCAGTACTTGATATTGAACACCATTTCTTTTTCCCTCTTTTATTTACAAAATACATCCTACTTCATACTTCCATGTGGAAACAAATGCCGTATGATAATATTCATATGTATTCATTTAAGTGTCTGTTAATTACTACATTATATATTTAATAGTATGATTATTATTATTAGGACTACAGTAGTTTATTTACATTATGAATTCCATTAAAATGATTTACAAACACAGTCTACTTCCATGTGAAACCAAATACTGTATATGATAACATTAATTTTGTTAGATACCACATTGCTGCGTATACAATACAGGTCTCCCTCCATTTAAAGACCACACTTGGGACCGGGGTTTCCATGGTCTTTAGCAGATTTGGTCTGTAATTAGAATAATAAAAATAAAAGACATTTGTGAAGTTGGTATTTATTACTTGACCCCTCCAATTAGAGACCACCTCCAATTAAAAACCACTTTTTGTGGTTGCAAATTCACAAATGTCTTTTATCTTTACTTTTTTAAATTAGAGACCAAAGCTGCTAAAGGCCATGGAAACGCTGGTCCCAAAATGGTCTTTAATTAGAGGGAGACCTAATAATAATTAAGAAACTGTAGTACGTATTGTTGATATACATGTTATTATCTACGTATAAATATAAACTCTTATAAATAATTACAATAATGTAGTGCCTACGGTATTTATTACTTGAATTTTTAATTTTTTTAAATTTTAATTTGTTTTATTTTTTTTTACCATAGGCCTACTTGAACCATAATGTATTCTGTATTATAATGTATTTACTGTTTATATTAATTCTACTTTAATTGTCAGTGTACGTCCTACCAGGTAAGTAAAAGGCTTGGGAGTAATCATTTAGTTGGTGTATATTGGTTGGAATGCAAGGCAAAGAAGTGACCAATCTGGGCATATTGGTTGAAAACAATTCCCAAAAAACTGTTGAGGTCACATCTCATAGATAGTTGGTTTCATCTCTTTAATGAACAAACATTATTTTTATACTCTCTCAAGAATCCCCTTTTTTTATTTTTCAACTTTGTATATATTTTTCACTTGATTATTGGATAAAATAAACTACAAGAAAAATACACCTTACGGTTGAAAAATTGCAACAGAGTTTTTTGTTTGCACAGTGCATTTTCTTAAGGTCTCTGTATTAACATACTAAAAGGAATGTAGGTAAGAATGGCCCCGGAAAAAATGGCCCCAGAAAAAAAGGCCCCGGAAAAAATGGCCCTGGAAAAAATGGCCCCGGTAAAAATGGCCCCATAAGACAGGTAGGTAAAAATGGCCCCAATGAAAAATTCGGTAATAGAAAATGATATATTTTTTTTTAATCTTCAAATATTTAAATACTGTATAAGCAAAAATTGAATCAAGAAATAAAAAATGGCCCTCAATTATAAAATTCAAGAAAAAAAAAATTAATAATAAATAAATATATGCTGTAAAATACCCTGTAGTAAAAATTTAATTAATAAATCAACATAAAGAATATAAATATTTGAGAACTAAAATAAATTAGTTTTTAGCTCCTATGAGCAGCTCTGGGAGTAGGTCTAAGTATTTTTAAAAATTATTAATATTATTAGATATTATTACTGTATTTGCGGTCAATTATTAATATTATTATTATTATTAATGGCTCTGATGGGAGGCTCTAAAACATTGATTCGGCACCAGTTTTGAACGACGAACTTGCAGGGAATGTTATAAACCATTTCCGTGAAATTTGAAATAAAAATTTCCAATAACGTGGCGACTACCAACTATGGGGACTTTCAGAGGCCTAGCATTTCGCGGTACGTATTACCATGTCATGGATAACATCAACAATAAATCTAAATTGCTAACGAGCACAAACATATTAAAACGGAAAAAAACACGAAATGTTATATTGAAAACAAGTCCAAATATTAAATATCTATTTTTTTAAAGAATTGGAGCCTCTGGATGGCCAGAAATGACACTCTCAAGACAGTGCCAGACATGTCACATTTTTATTTTTTATTTCGACGACCTGTCAAATTGTGGGGGGGGGGGTCCTGAAGTGGTTTGGGATGTATGTAATTTTGTAATCTAATACACTGTGACAACTAAGTACAATTCAATTGGTCAATTTAAAAAAAAAAAGATTTTTTATTGGTTGAGAATCTATGCTGTAGCCAATAAATAAAAGCCTTTTGTTTTGAAATGCCATATAAACAACATGTCTAAAAGTCCAGGTGTTATTTATCTCTTGTTTATTTGGGAATAATCATCTATTTTAGGCAATAAATGGTTACAATACTGTAACTTACAAAGCAACTTTTGAAAAATAGTAACATTGCATGCGTTAAAAAAGATGCTGTTAAATTAGTATTAGAAACTTTTTAGTAGGAATACATATATACAGTACAGTAAAATGTACAATAGTCAGCGAGTTCGTTAAACAAGGTTTTAAAAAAGTCTCGCCTTGGGTACCATCTTTTTAAAGAAAATAATTAATTTCATTTAAAAAAACAAAAGTTACTGATTGATTAAATAACTCTATTTTAAATAAGAAATGATTATGCGCAGTTAAGGCAACATAGGACAACATTTAAAAGATCATTATATTAATGCTACTGAAACTGTTAATTATTTCAAGGTTTTATCTAAGTGCAAATCCGAGTTTGATTGCTTAATTAAACAAATGCTTTGGATCAAAGAACTGAAACCTACACTTAACAAACAAACTGATTCAGTCAAAGCCAAACTCTTTATCTAGGTAATCTGCTAAGAAGGGCTAATTATTGCTTAGCTTCAATGTGGCTCCACACAGTAGGCCCTATTGATATGTAAATTAATTAATTACTTCCTGTCACTGCTTGGTATTTTTGTTTTTAGTTTTTTCAATTTACTTGATCTTGAGAATGGTTCCATGATGGACCCGAAATGTCAATCTTTCTGTCATTAAATTTTGTTTTAAAAATTATGTTCTTAATTGATTTAATAAATAAAAGCCACAAATAATAATTTGATTTACTAAATTTCATTATGTGAAAATAGTTATGCTTTAACATAGATTAAAAATATGTTACGCCTTACTTATTTTTAATCTATGGTCTTTTTAATTAATTTTCTTTTTTTTGGAAATTCCGTAGTGCAGAGTAAATTTATCTTACCCCATTAGGTTTACAGTAATATGAAAAGAAAAAAAAATTAGTTTATACAGAAATAGTATCTAAAATGATCTCAATTTCCAAAGTTAAAGCAAAAGATCTAATCTAAACACACAATATTAGGCAGGATGTATTTGTTTGGAAAAGAACCCACTCTTTTGTGAAATTAGGAGGGTATCTTTGAATATTTTATCATTGAATGTTAATTCTTGCAAAAAGTAAAATGTAAATGGCTATTTGTTTGATGTTAGATTCCTTTTAATAACTAAATTATTTAAGATAAAAAAATGCATATATTGAATCAAGAAAATCAGTTTTAATACAGAATTTGATTATTGGGGTCATTTTTACCTACCTGTCATATGGGGCCATTTTTACCGGGGCCATTTTTTCCGGGGCCTTTATTTCCGGGGCCATTTTTTCCGTGGCCATTTTTTCCGGGGCCATTCTTACCGTACACCTACTAAAAGTCTAGAAAAGCCACATAGGGGAAGTGTGTTTTTTTTTCAAAATGGTCGCCAAAAATGGCTAGTTTTAACCAAAAATTGAAAAAAAACTTGATCTTTTCAACATACTTCAGCATATTTTTTTTTCTAAAATATATTTACAAATCCTAAAATTGTTCTGATGCATACAGGTACACATATTTGATGTGGGTATATATCATTAATTTCAAGATGGCTGCCACAAATACGACGACATATTTAGTGGTGTATGCATAATACGCCAGGCAGCTATTAGTGCAATATGGACGTTTTGGACAAAAGAACTTATTGCATGCTCCTTATGGTCATATCATTCAATTTTGATAGAAAAAATTTTATCGGAGGTTATTTGGCAGCCATATTAGATTTAAAAATGGCCACCTTATAAAACCTATGTATGGCCACCTTATAAATCCTATGAAACAACCCCTATTGACAATATTTTAAAATTACAAACGTAAGCTCTCAGGATTTGTGCAGGGACAACTCGTATTTCCCACACCAAACCTTTATTTTACAAATTTAGTGTTCTAAATGTATTTGACATAAATTACAAAACTACATTATGTTTTTATGTATCACTTTAGAAATGAAACATTACCCCCACATATTTATAATCTTTTTCAAAAACAACAGTCTGACATACATGATCATAATACTAGATTTGCCAAAAGTAACGTTTTATTTGAAAAATATACATCCTCTTCTGGAAAAAAAAAATCCATATTTTACACTAGTCTAAAATTATGGAATTCCTTAAAAACTTCCTTTAAATCGTTACCTAATCTCAACTCTTTTAAATACAATCTTAAAAGGTCTCTGGTTTAGGAGTATATGGCGGTAAGTTTCCTGGTCTATCTGTCTGTCAGTCATTCTTATTATACTTAACGGACTGCTTCCATAATATATGCGTTTGTTTGTGCGTGTGTTTGTATATATGTATAATTATGTATATATATATATATATTAACCCTTCGTATTTTGCACTGACAAACGAAATATAAAGAAACAAACGTATAACTGGTAGTTGATGTGTTTATTCATGAGGTTCCTGACTGCGAATCGTCACTTGACCGCTCAACTCATCATATATACTTTTAAACCAAAGAATTTCCACCTAATCACTATAACAGGCACATTAATCATAGGGTAAGGTAGACACTCAGTCTACCAAAATCTAGAAAACTTGTAAAATAAATACGTTTTCAATTACAGACTAGACCCACACCACTCTACATTGTCTTGGGACGGTAATTTATGTGGTAGCTGCCACATTCTTCAATAGGGTTGGAAACAAAATAACCTTCGATAAAGTAGAGAGTGGAAAAGTGTAAAATCAGATAAATGACACATGTCACATCCACCCTTCTTTTAAGAATATTTGACACTGTATACACGGGTACATCCGGGTGTTTAGAGACAACAATATGAGGGACAGATTCCCACTTGTTGGCTAATTTCTGCGTCCCAATAATGTGTTTGCGTTGCACTAACACGCGGTCGCCTGTTTGCAATGGTGAATCAGTCGCTCTCATATCATACGATTTCTTTTGTTTTTGCTTGCTTTTTGTGCCGATTCAGTGGCCGTTTTATATGAAAATTGCAACGTGTTGTGAAGTTGGTTAACAAAGTCTTCATATGAATTAGCATAATTTTCAGATGAAAGGCTTAGCACAAGATCAATGGGCAAATTAGGATGACGGCCGAACATTAAAAAAAATGGAGCATACCCAGTAGAATCATGCCGGGTTGCATTGTAGGCGTGGACCATGGGACCGACAAATTCTTTCCAATTTTGTTTTTGACAAGTATCTAATGTTCCCAACATGTTTAATAGGGTGCGGTTGAATCTTTCGGTCAAGCCATTGCATTGTGGGTGATAGGGTGTAGTTCGAGTTTTATGTATGCCGCATAATTTACATAATTCTTTTATTAATTTACTTTCGAAATTTCGGCCTTGGTCGGTATGAATTTTTCTGGGGAGTCCGTAGTTAAGGATAAAATTTTCCCAAAGTAACTTTGCTACCGTTTCCGCTTTTTGGTCTCGTGTTGGGTAAGCTTCGTACTTCGTAAAATGGTCAGTTATAATTAGAATGTTTTCGTACCCGCCTTTAGATCGCTCTAGTTTAAGGAAGTCCATGCCTACTATTTCCATTGGTTCGGAGCTAGTAAGGCTTACCATTGGTGCCTTAGAATTAATTGTAGTTTTTCGGAGAGAACAATTTTTGCAATGTTGACACCAATCTTTTACATACTCCGCCATTCGAGGCCAAAAGAACCTTCTTCTCACTACAGGTCAAGTGTACGTTCGAAACCAAGATGACCACAATCATCATGCAAACTAGTTAGCGAGAGCTTTCGAAATTCATCTGGTAAAACGAATTGGTACGTTATATCATTCCTTACACACCTAGCTCTGTAAAGTATATCATCTCTTAACCGTAGTTTATTAAAATGTCGCAAATATAAGTTCAGTTCGCGCGAGTAAGTTTTTCTCCTGTCTGGTTTGTTATTATGTTCAAGTAGGAATATTACTTGGGCAATGAGTGGGTCGTCTCTTTGAGCAGAAGCTATCTCCCGTTTGGATACATGGGGTAGTGCTAGTGGAATAGTCGCTGAAGAAGAAGTACATTTAGTGGTAGCCTGGGAGACGCCAAAGTAGTTGCAATGGGCATTGATGGGTGGGGTAAATGGGCGGGGGTCGATTAAATTTCCATCACAGACAGCCTGTACTACTTGTGGAGTAAGATGAACAGTATCACTAGGGGAAGTCGGGGATGAACTTGGGGTGGGAATATCGGAATATTTCCGAGAAAGGGCGTCAGCTGCATCATTGTTTTTGCCAGGTACGTACTTAATACTGAATTCAAATTGTGATAGGGCAGCGACCCATCTCTGACCTGTGGCATCTAATTTTGCAGAAGTCGTTACGTATAGAAGGGGGTTGTTGTCGGTATAAACGGTAAATTCGTTAGCTAAAAGATATTCACAGAATTTGTCGGTTACGGCCCACTTCAGAGCGAGGAATTCTAGCTTATGAGCAGGGTAACGGGATTCCGCTGGATTTAATCCTCTGCTCGCATAGGCAATAACACGTTCAGATCCGTCCTGCACCTGACTAATTACCGCGCCGAGCCCAACCCCTGAAGCATCTGTGCGGACTAGAAAGGGTTGTGCCTAATCAGCATAGGCAAGAATTGGGACTGAAGTCAAAAGATGTTTTAAAGTATTAAAAGCCTTCTCACAATCGCTGTCCCAGATAAAAGGTGGACTTGCGCAGCGTTTTTTATTCTTTTTCTTTCTCTTTGGGTCTCCGGAAGTTAATTTATACAATGGCGCTGCAATTTTGGAATAATCCCTAATGAATCGACGATAGTATCCGGAGGCAATTTTTTTGCTCGTACGAAACATTTGCATGAAACTTCACTCGGGCCATCTCGGATTGACTCGAGTGAGTATGATACGAGGAACAAGAGCAAACACTTCGCAATGTCGTGACGCTCGAGTTTTACTATTATTGCTCTTTCTATGTTTACCTACGGTAGGCCTCTGAAATTTCACGGACTTATGCGATGTACAGTACGTCACTGTGTAGCTAACTGTTACCTTCTTGGATGTTATTAAATGTTAGTATATTATCTACAACAACAGCAGCAGCGTAGTACCTCCTGTTATAAAGTGTAGATGGGTAAAGTTATACCAAAGGCTACATAGAAAGAGGATAAACTATAATAGGCCTAACTACAGGCTGAGATGAAGTCTTACCTAGGGCCCTCCTTATACTAGGCCTAGGGTCATAGGCTGACCAAGGTAATTCAACAAAAGGACGCACATCTCCGCTCTCGAACATAGCGCGTGCGTACAGTCCTTTGATCTTTACTGTGGCATCGACAATCCGATACTAGTTGCGAGTACAGCCGTCAATTATTAGTCTATGCGTGCCATTCGTTTTATGGTGTTAGTTTTTATTTTATTAATTTTGGGTACTTGGTAATGTCTGTTACATTTGAATTTTTTTTACCGCGAGCTTGTTAAATGCTTCTATAAATTGCAATTTGATTAGTGAAAATTGACCAAGAAAATGAAAAGTTATAGCAATTCAAAATTTACGAATTTTATAAAATTTCATGTTCTTATGTAACATTAATCTGTCATTTTGACAATGTTGGCATAAGGTGCCGAGGACGAACATTTGAGTATATATGGAAAATTTATTATTTTTTTCTGCGAAGTGAGTCTCATGAACGACAATTCACCACAATTTTGGTAAAATTAATGTTGAAATGAAGAATATATTTCAGTCTAATGTTAGTGCAAAATATCATTAGGCATTTGTAATCACTGCACGACGCGCGACTAACATGGCAACTAACACGCGCGTGGGTAAATAGTTACGTACGCTGACGGTTTATGGTCTGGTTGCTATGGTGTTTGTGACGTTTAGCGTGTAGGGACGCACGTGCGCCTAGAATGTCGATGCCAGAGTTATAAGCTTGGTTCACATCGGTTATTGTCGACATAAGTAGATAAACTATTGAACAGCGTTACACTCTTAATTGCGTTCGATGGTCCGAATTATGTCGAGATACGTTGCTGGACCAACTACGCTCACGAGAGCGGCGGTTGTGATCCCGGTGTGACCAAGGTCACGCATTCGTACAGCCATTTGCTCATGAATGGTAGCTTTTATTTGTCTGTACATTTTATCTTCCACCAAATGTCAATAAGATCGAATTCTTCTTCATAAGTCCAACAATGTCGCTTTTGGAGTACTTTCTCGGTCATAATTGATATAAAGATCTAATCTAGGCCTACACTGAAAAACCTCTCTCGAACGATCAAAATAAACTAACGTACAAACAAGCAAGCTTGCTAAGGGTCAACCGGCTTCGTTCTGATTGGTGTATTTGTGACCCGTGATGCGTTATCAACTCGACGATGACTGGATTTACAAGTTAGTCGAGCTAACAGCCATCGTCGAGTTATGAATTTTATCTCGCCGTAATTGACCGTTCACGTCGAAACTATTGTCGACATCAAGTAGATAATCTAGTCGACATAGTTCGATGTGAACGAGGCTATAATCTTATGTCCCGAGATGTGCGTCCTTTTGTTGAATTACCTTGGGCTGACACAACAGTCACGCTTCACATACTGACATGGACTAAAATTTTGGGGGTAAAAATGGGACAAAATTGAAGCATGAATTGAAAATTAGAGCGCATAAGAGAAATATTATTAAATAAATAATATACCATTCCGGCGTTATTGAACTTGTCCAAACTATCATTGTACTGTAATTAATGTTAAATAATAATAATAATAATAATTTCAGCATTAATTACCTTGGCCTAAGCCTTGTAATGAAGAACCTACAGATACTGTACTATTTACTAGGCCTATAAATAATAATCGCCCAAGGGGAATATCTTTTGTTATTTCCCCTTAACGTCGTTTTTTTAAATTGTTCTCTAATTCCTCCATTGTCTAAGTTCCCCTTAAGGTACAGGTAATAATAATAATAATACTCATTTCAGCATTAATTACCTTGGCCTAAGGCTTGTAATGAAGAACCTACAGATACTATTTACTAGGCCTATAAATAATAACTAGTCAAGGGGATTATCTTTTGTGTTATTTCCCCTTAACGTCGTTTTTTAAATTGTTCTCTAATTCCTCTATCGTCCAAGTTCCCCTTAACGTACAGGTAATAATAATAATACTTATTATTATTATCATTTCGGCATTACATGTAATGAACTTGGTCTAGCCTTGTAATCAGGAACCTGCCGATTACTATGCCTAATATTAATAACTAGCTCACTTTTACATTCATTTGGTGCTCTGTCATTTTGGCAGGTCTTATGGCATCCAGTATTTTAGAGCTGCCTATTCTCAGCTCTTCTCTTAATTTGAAAATAACTGTCACTCTGTTTCATTTGATCAGTGATGAAGAAAAACGCGCTCTTCCTTACTCTCTGCTTTTCCCAGAAGCGTTTTTAGTAGACCTAGGTAATTATGCAAAACCCAGGCCTAATTAAAAAATTAAAACTGTCATAGTATGTAACTCAAGTTAAAATAACACTTTTCATTACTCGTGGAGCTTAATCAAATATTATATGTAATTTTAAACGACCCATTGGTATTAACATGGTAACATCAATGTATTTTTAAAAATTAGACAGCGACGTTCTCTCAGAAGTTGTTCTGTAGACGTTTATCTGTTGACCTTTTGACTTCCTGAATTCTGCAATGAGATTTTCGGGTCGATTCAGCCGAGACGGCCCGATTGGATTTTCATGTAAATGTTTCGTACGGGGAAAAAAATCGCTATCCGGAGAACCCCCAAAATCGTTGGAGTCCAACACGATTAGTCGGATTGGGCCATGTACTGACTTGCTACAGACCCTTTTACTAGGGTCTGTAGCAATACCGTTAGCTGAAATTATATGGCTTATATATTTTACTTCTTTCTGTAGTAGGTAACATTTCGAAGGTTTGATTTTAAGGCCATGTTTTCTTAAGCGTTGGAACACTGTTTCTACACGTGCAAGATGTTCTTCAAAAGTTGGGGAATAGATAAGTATGTCATCTAGATACAATAATATAGATAAATATTTTAGGTCGCCTAAACAAGTTTGCATTAATATCTGGAACGTTGCTGGCGCGTTTTTTTAAACCAAATGGCATTCTATTACATTCAAAAAGACCCATAGGTGTAGTGAAGGCAGTTTTCGGTTTGTCTTGGTCCTCCACTTCCACCTGCCAATAGCCAGAGGTAAGGTCAAAGGTTGCAATATATTTCGCCTTACCCAAAGCGTCTAGGGCGTCTTCTATGCGAGGTAGGGGGAATGCATCTCGTACCGTTCGTTGGTTCAACTGGCGGTAATCGATACATATGCGAAGGGATCCATCGGGCTTTCGAACAATCACAATGGTCGAAGCATATGGGCTACAACTGCGCCGTATCGCACCGGACTCTTCCACTTCACTAAGGAGTTTTTTAACATCCTGGTTTTGGGATGGAGGAATTCGTCTGTACGGAAGGCGAAACGGTGGGCTATTACTATCTATCAAAGGGATGGAATGTTTAATAGTGGAGGTACAACCAAAATCTAGGGAGTCTTTAGAGAATACATCCGAATAATCAAGTAGCAACTTATCGAGTTGAGACCTTTGGAGTGAATTGTCAAATTTAGATTTAGATAGATCAAGTTGTGAGAGTACACTGTCATTAGCATTAGGTCTAACATAATTAACATGACATTTCAATGGCATTGTATCGTCAAAGTTTAACTTATTATTATTTACAGTCATTTACATCATCATTGTACAATCCAAATACAGTGGATATTCGTGCTATCTAATTACTATGGTGTGCAATTGAAAGAGGACGTGATGATTTATTACAAAGTCGTACGCATATTTTTCTGTCTGGTCCAACATTACTTACGAGACAGACAACCTGAAGATGGTACTAGGTCCTCTACTAAACATGTATAGTTTCTACCAACTTTATAAGTGGGTGGACCCTGACATATTAAGTCAATTTCATATCCAGGCGGTATCATATATGGTGTACGGCCTATATATTTTGCATATCCAATCATTCATCGCTGATCGCCGATGCTACTGTGAGCAATAATAGATTCGATAAATGCAGTGTGCCAGGCTTTGTTTTCAATTTTGATCTTATCCATGAAATCATTACCATGTATCATTTCCTGGTCATTTCTAGTGGCACGAATAACAATATCTTCATTAGGCTCTCCAATTAAGGAATCATGCAATGAGGAAACATGACTATTAGGCTTATAACTACAACTATTATTATTAAGAGCATTATGCATATCATGATTAATATGGTTAAGGCTTATTTTCTGAGGCCTATTTACATCATCATTGTACAATCCAAATACAGTGGATATTCGTGCTATCTTACTATGGGGTGCAATTGAAAGAGGACGTGATGATTTATTACAAAGTCGTACGCATATTTTTCTGTCTGGTCCAACATTACTTACGAGACAGACAATCTGAACAGGTATTGAAGATGGTACTAGGTCCTCTACTAAACATGTATAGTTTCTACCAACTTTATAAGTGGGTGGACCCTGACATATTAAGTCAATTTCATATCCAGGTAGCGTCGATGTTCCACAGGTGCGCCTCTCCACCGTGGAACGTTGGCGTTTAACGGCACGTTGCGGCAGCCAATTGCAATGTGTCCTGCTTGTCCGCACCTTCGGCAGGTTATAGAGTTACTGACATTGTTCGATTGATTGTGGATATTATGAGGAGGCTTACTCACGGTTTTTTCCTTAAGACTGTTGTCAGCTTGCATCGACAGCATCTTCGCAAATTGTTCCTTTAAATCAGTAATGAATTTTGTTAGATCGTCCAGTTGATTTTCTGATGTCGCTGGTGCTACCTGTTATTGCGCAACTTTAATGGGTTCCTTAATTGTAGGCCTACCTGTAGACTTATTTTCTCGCTCCATAAGCCGCAACTCAGCTTTAACATCCTTAAATGCCATGTTTCGTGGACGCATGGGTGCCTGTCTCTTATACACATCTAGATGTGTATAATCGCTGTGTTACACTGGTGTCCTTGACGCCGCGCATAAATTGTTGCGTTAACATATGTTCACGTGAAGGCAAAGGCTGTCTGTTGTGTGTTCTCTCTTCAACTCCCCTAAGAACTGCTTATAATACAACAGCATGTATGGATGGTGTTTCTGATGGATGCCGAAATCGTTCATAAAATTCAGCGAGTGGATCCCAGCAAAAAATGATTCACCAAATTGCGCCCTTTAATTCTGAAAATGCGCTTTCAGGATTTTGTTCCTCTAAAAGGAGGTTGAGGATTAACTTCCTCGCCGCCCCTCCTAAGTATCTGATGATAGTATTAAATTAGGCATCTTCAGGCATCTGTGTTGTCCTTATGACGTATCTGATATCTCTTATCCAGTCCTCGATATCGATTCCGGACCCTGGCTTCCCTGTAAATATGGGGACATTTTTCACTTGGTGGTACAGTGAATGTCCTAGGGTTTGTGCTGGTCTATGAATTGGTAGCTGATGAGGAGGTAGTGAATGCACTTTGTGTGGAGTCTGCATTTCTTTGTCTTCGATTGTCAATTCAACATCTGGTAATGGAGTTTTTTGCGCCCGTCGTCTAGCCATTCTAAGTAAAAAATACGATTTGAAAATAACTTAGCTTTTAAATATCCTCAGCAAAAGAAAATTAACATTAAAACAGTAAAATAATCCGTAGCAAATAATCTGTAGAAAATATTTCGCTCAAATTATTATTACTGTGTCCAAGGTCGCCAAAATGTATCCTTTCGTATTTTGCACTGACAAACGAAATATAAAGAAACAAACGTATAACGGGTAGCCATAGGCGTAGATCCCGGGGGGGATGGAGGGGATATATCCCCCCAATATTTGACAAGGGGGGGATGGTCCATTGTATCATCCCCCCCAATATTTTGACTATGTATGAGATAAAATGCAGCTTTACACACTTCAAAAGACTGTCACAGAAATAATTTGCACTGTCTTATGCCTGTCTCTTATACACATCTAGATGTGTATAAGAGACAGGTATACACTCAGCTTGCATTTTTCAAACTTATGTATTATTATTCTGTGACAGTTTCCTGCGAATTAATTCTGTGTTGCATGTGATGATAATGTTTTCAAATAAATTCGGTTGAATGTATTTCGGGCAATGGAATATTTTATTAGTAGTGTTTACTATTGACTCGAACAGTCATACATTGCATGAGGTAGGAAAGCCACAATGATGATAAAGACTGATAGTTTTTAACCCCATTAAGTTGTACAGGTTTACCTTTAGTCTAAAGCATAGGTGGGCAAAGTGTGACCTATGGGTCACATGTGATCTGGCGGCAATTTTGTTGTGGCTGGCAAAAATATATTAAAGGTCTGAATACTGTCAGCGCCTTAAAACGATGTTATTGTGGAAGGTACTCTACAAATATCCTACCTACCATTACAAAAAACGCCTTTTTAACAGCCTGTGGCACCAATATCTATAAAATCAAGATAGCCGTTAACACTGTTAAATTGCCGGTATATAATAATCATCAAAGTAAGGTAAATACAGTGTTAGAATAAAGGACATAATAATACATCGTGTAGCATAGTTCTCAACGAATGTAGTCCTGTAAATAAATGAATAAAGAAATTGTGTAATAAAATGCCTTCAACCTGCGACCTCTCGCTGTCAAGGCGAGCGTCACAACCATTAGACCATGGAGGCTTCATGGTCGAACAGATTCAAATACCACCAGATACACTCCATTACACAATAAATACGGCTAGAAACAAATAGTTGCATATAATATAAATCAAGATAGCCGTTAACACTGTTAAATTATATAATAATCATCAAAGAAAGGTAAATACAGTGTTAGAATAAAAGATATAATAATACATCGTGTAGCATAGCTCTCAACGAATGTAGTCCTGTAAATAAATGAATAAAGATATTGTGTAATAAAATGCCTCTGGTGGGACTTGAACCTGCGACCTTAAGGCGAGCGTCATAACCATTAAACCACGGAGGCTTCATGGTCGAACAGATTCAAATACCACCAGATACACTCCATTACACAATAAACACGGCATATATATGCAACTATCAAATTTAATGACTTGCGGCGAATAGAAGCTTGGTAATTAGATTGCTTACAATGCTGTAAAAGGGCATCTTTTGTTGGAGGAAGACTCTGTTCTGAAGACGACGAGGTACAGAAAACTTTGTATCTGGCAACATTTACATCATATATCTTTCCGCCATACAGTTGGCAAACAAATCTTTCTAAAACTTCAACAGTTGAATCTTGTAGTTCAAAGTCCTGTCCAAGCTCAGTAAAGGCACCAAGATACTGCTGATTTTCACAGGCAATATTTAATGCCTTTTGTTTTCCCTTGCCATAAAATGCGCTTGTTGAGTCGCATCCAGTAAACACATGAAGGCCAATTAATAATGAACAGAGTTTGTGTGCCTAGTGATGTTGATATCTTTTGAAGATCAATGCATCTTGTTCGATTCCTCACTCCAGTGAGAAAAAACAGATTAGCCGGTAGCTCAGTGAGCAGGGAAATTGTAATGATGCAAACATATGTATGTGGACTCTGAATAATTACATTGTTATGTGTCTGTGAAGCATGTTTTGAATGAAGTAGTAGGCGTGTATCGGCCTCTTCATGATCTGATGTTAATTCTTTACATGCATTCAGAGTAGTTTGGTTGTCTTTCATCTGTAAAACATGGCACTTTTCTTTATGTGTGATGTAGGTATCAATTTCATAACCGTAATGATGTAGGTCTACTTCTTTCTACAAATTAAACAAGAATTCCACAAGATTTTCCTTGTTGGTTCCATGACTGAGGAATTTCTTCCATTGTTTTGGCGTTTTTTGATTGCTTCCATAGATATGTAGTTGTGAGCCACCTGCCGCCCTTCGGGATCTTTCTGCATTCTTAATGCTCACAGACGGATATCTGTCGACTACAAAATCTACACGGGAGCATTTGTTTTTTTTTTAAATTTTTTTAGCCAAGTGAATAAGTTGTTTAGGAACAGCATCTGCTAATTCTCCAAAGGTTTCTGGAATGTCATGAATACTCTGAAGAAGGGCCATACCATCAATGATGAGGGCTGCATTTTCTGGTATGGCTACTAAACATTCATCTGACTTTGCTTCTATAAGCTTTAAAAGTGCTGACTTGTTTGTTTTCACCAATGTTCCATTGCTGTTAGCAAGTGGATAGGAAACTGTTCCAAGAGAATAGGACAATATCTCTTGTAAGTTTACTCGCCTACTCTGTCCAAGAATCAGCAGACGGGTGAAAAGCTTCCTGTCATCCCTTATAATTGCTGCTTTCGATTTTGATTTGACTACTTTGCTATTGTCGGCAAAAGTTTTCAGTTTCAAACTTTTGATAGGTGCAAACATATCAAGTTTTTTCTCAATCAAGCGATCACTGATGTATGTAGAAGCGGCGGTTTCACCACGATCAAGGGCTGTACAGAGATGAGTTTTTACCTCTTGTGTAGCAACTGCACCAGAACTCAAACACACAAGATCATCATTCAATGTTTCAAATGGGTTGATCATGCTCTTTACTGTATCGCTGATTGATTTCACTGCATTATTGTTGTTCCGGATTCTAGATCCATCCAACTCCTTCGACTGTCTGCCTTCTGCCATAGCTTCGCACTCCCTTGTTATTGCAGCTCGCTGTGGTTGAGCTAGAATCCATCTTTGAACAGCATCTCGGTTTAGTGTTTTTCTTATGATACCTCCCCTAGTTTTGGAATCACGATTACAAGTTTCTTCTATAGCTTGATCACAAGCTATGGATGCAAATGAATGTCTATCTTGATGCTGCACTGTCCACTCACCTCGAATTAGAAATTCTTGATGACATACTGGGTGTGTTGTTGGCAGATTAATCATTTCAAGCCAATATGCTGGAAGATACCTAGCATAATTCATTCGATCATATGAGAAGAACCATGGTATCATCAAAAACGAATTATCGAAACATGTAGTTCCCAATCAGATTCGCGTGTCGCTCGGATGAATGTCAATAACAGTTTAACCATGTCGATGTAGGAACTCTGCCTACTGCCTTTCTCTACTCCTCAACAAATCTCTGATAACATTCCATCAAGTTACAACTAACAGTTCATTAAGAACTGGCGTTTCATATGCTGATAATGATAATGACTCCATAAAGCTACTAAACCTTAAGAACTCCATTGCTTCAAACATAAGCTTATGTGATCGTATGCTGCGGTTGAATTGGTGTCCACTGAGCACACCATTGATGAAACCTTGAGCAATAATGTTAGATTCAATTAGAATATCTTTAAGGCCAGCTTCCTTAAAGTGTTTTCCAAGGATCCCCATGTAAGACATACATGTATGAAATTCGCCTAATCGTATGATGGTGCGTTGTTGCAATTCTTCAGAATTCCATCTTATCTCTTGAGCCTTAGCATATATGTCTTGATCAAAAACCAATACTACATGATCCAATTCCAGACGGTTTGCTATATCTGTGCTTTGCTCCAAAACCGTGTTTGACTGTAGTCAAGTCTGTAGGTGAAATAACTGGCAGATAGTGTATTGAAGACTTTTCAAGTATCTTGCCCTTATTAACAGCAATGTTGTATCCTGTCCATCCTGGAATGGTGTCATTATCACTACATGTGTATTTTGCAAGGACATAAGCGAAGTCAGATTTGAAAGCTGGAATAATGGCAGTTTTGTAGAGATCCTTACTTAACTGACCACCTTCTGGAATATTTTGTGGACCCTGTCGTTTCTGCCGATGAAAAAAACTCATAGTTGATGTTGTAGGCTTTAGGGTTCAAATGCCTTTTCTTATACTAACTTTCTGTATGTTTGTAGCACTGTCACAAATGTGACTCTGTAACATGATCCCATTTGTATGATGCGTTGTACCATGGCCAGACAATGTCTCTTCTGAAAAATCTATATTGTCCCAAACAAGTACAGTTGGTGTTTTCTTTGCCATACATTGAGGGACATCTTTACTCGATTCCAGTTGCCGTAAAGCAAGGCTGGTTTCAAATCCAATTACACTGTCCCAAGATGCGCAATGCCCAAATTTGTTAAGTAGTGTCAATATCTATGGCGACCCTGTTAGATGACGAATTGTTAGTCCCAGAGCCAATGATTTTGGGGTTTGTTTCTTTCCTCTTGAAACCAAATAATTGATATCTTGGCATATCGACAGTAGTTTGAAATTACTTTCTTTTGGTATAGTCACATATTTCCCAAGTGTTGGATCATCTGTAACACCAATACAATATGCCAGTAAATTGTATAGCTCAATTGGTACCATATCTTTTGCAGTACTTGCATTGAGATCATGTGATGTTGGAGGCCATGAGCAGTTCATCTTTGCGGCATCTTTAATGGCCTGGTGGACAATAATGCCTGCTTTGTAGACAATCCTTGTCTTCTCAAAATTTACCTGTGTTGTATATGCCTTTTTCACAGGAAGTTGAGCTGGTGAACTGCTACCACTTGAATTGTCTGAAGTTGATTCCTTTTCAGATGGCAACTGATCTACTATGTCATGTGTGGAAAGTGTTTCAGAAAACACCAATACGCTAACATTTCTGCGAAAAGGTGAATGAAAGGAGAGCTGTGGATAGTCTCTCTGCAATCTATATTTCAACTGGTCTGGCCTGAAAAACATAAAATATATTTCAATGGTACTTGGCAGTGAACTAGATATTGCACAATCAATGACTTTCTCCATTCTCAACCCAAGGTCCCTGCGAGTCCTCTGCAGCCCCTTCTCATCTATCTAAGACATGAGCCAGGCATATGGACAAGAACATAAGGTTATTCCCTACCCATCTTAAAGATGTACAGTAATCATGTTTTCCTTTACATTGTCTTGTTTTGTTAAAATTAATTTTTACTCATTATCTATATGCAATATTCAAGGAAACTGATAAATTTAGAATTACATTTGTATGTGAATAACTTGATAGTACTGGTAATAGTAGCTGATTAATTTAGTATTATTTATTCATTTATTATTTTTAAAATAACTCACCTGAAATTTGTAACATTAATTTCTTCATGTTTCTTGACAAGTTCAATAAACAACTGATGAAGCTTTCTCAAGCGCAGAACTTCCAGGTTGACAAGCAGTCTCTGTTTTATTATGGTCTCACAAAATATATTGTATGATACATCATACAAACTTGCTCGCCAGTCCTAAATTGAAAACGTACTATTTTGTAATATAAAAATTCTTGTAGCTACAAATCGTTAAAAAAAAAATGTTTTTCAATACCTATGCATAATTATTTTATGAATCCCAATTCTTCCACAGTGGTGAAATTCAATGCATGGATTAGTCTACCTGGCTTTCCCCTTACCTCAAAAATAGCTCTAGCTACTTATTTAATGCTTTACAGCATGGTGGACAAGTACTGAACACACAGCGTTAATTAATTGTTGCTAAATATATAAAATACTTACTCTTTAAACTGTTTGACTTGGTACATAAACCTTGTGTAGTCCCTGTAACATGATTTATGGTAGTGGACTTTAAGGGCAACACAATCCCCTTCTCGAATATGCATGAGAATTGACTCATCTGCTTTTAGCTTAGCTGCTTGTAATAGTACACCTAAACAAAAGTAAAAATATAAAATTCATTTTATGTTACATACTGTATATATTAAATTCAGGTTTATGCTTTCTAATCATTCTTATCATCATGTCACATTTATTTATCAAATACTGAACTTTTTTGTGGGTGAAACATCTCTACCGTTTGGAGGGAGTTATGTCATGATTAAACTGTATGGTCGCCTAGAAGGTCTACATAGTATTACATTTTATTGGCATATGTAGCCATGCTGTAACTAGGATAACCAATTAAGAAAAAAAAATATGCAGGAATGCATTACAAGGTCAAAAATCAAGGCTAGGATAGTATCCATGGTGGTGATGGTAGAATTCGTAATGGTATGCTTAATCACCAATTGAAGGTCGACTTGATTATGTTACAGTCATACCAGGCCTAAGCCTACGCCTAGACTTAGAAAATATAGGCTATATATATATATATATACTGTCTCTTATACACATCTAGATGTGTATAAGAGACAGGCTCAATTGGTACCATATCTTTTGCAGTACTTGCATTGAGATCATGTGATGTTGGAGGCCATGAGCATTTCATCTTTGCGGCATCTTTAATGGCCTGGTGGACAATAATGCCTGCTTTGTAGACAATCCTTGTCTTCTCAAAATTTACCTGTGTTGTATATGCCTTTTTCACAGGAAGTTGAGCTGGTGAACTGCTACCACTTGAATTGTCTGAAGTTGATTCCTTTTCAGATGGCAACTGATCTACTATGTCATGTGTGGAAAGTGTTTCAGAAAACACCAATACGCTAACATTTCTGCGAAAAGGTGAATGAAAGGAGAGCTGTGGATAGTCTCTCTGCAATCTATATTTCAACTGGTCTGGCCTGAAAAACATAAAATATATTTCAATGGTACTTGGCAGTGAACTAGATATTGCACAATCAATGACTTTCTCCATTCTCAACCCAAGGTCCCTGCGAGTCCTCTGCAGCCCCTTCTCATCTATCTAAGACATGAGCCAGGCATATGGACAAGAACATAAGGTTATTCCCTACCCATCTTAAAGATGTACAGTAATCATGTTTTCCTTTACATTGTCTTGTTTTGTTAAAATTAATTTTTACTCATTATCTATATGCAATATTCAAGGAAACTGATAAATTTAGAATTACATTTGTATGTGAATAACTTGATAGTACTGGTAATAGTAGCTGATTAATTTAGTATTATTTATTCATTTATTATTTTTAAAATAACTCCTGTCTCTTATACACATCTCACACACACA
>NW_022706010.1:1572438-1576269 GCF_011630105.1 Anneissia japonica
AGGGGCTGCTGATGTACTGTATAGCGGCTGTCTCTTATACACATCTAGATGTGTATAAGAGACAGTATATATATAATTTAATAAAGCTTACCTGCGGCTTTTGTTTCGGCCTGAGATAGCTTATCCCTTTGTCTTTTGCGACGAACCATAGTGAAACGTTCTAACTTCTTACATATTATGTAAACTTTAGGTAATACTCGGGTGTGTGATGATGATGACAGTGTTGGTAAACTCGATGCTGACCTCAGTTTTGATTTCTTTGGCGAAGGTTTAGGAAGATCATCATCCTCTGTCTCAGATGATTCTGCTAGTGCACGTTCTTTTGTAGTTTTTGCTAGCAAATTCAATTCTTTTTTATCAATAAATCGCCTGTAGCACGTAGGGTGGTATCCGATTTGTAAGCTAGTATCATCTTCGAGAGGTGACGGAACTAGGGGGTGCTGTGTTATGGAGAGTAATGTGTGACCGGAAATGGTCTGCAGTCAGTTGGTTGTTACCATGCGCCAGTGATGTTGGAGTATATAGTACAGCAATATGAATCTAGATGTGTAGCAATATGAAACTATTATGTAGGCCTAATGAATGAATAAAGTTCGGAGTTTGTCAGGTAGTGAAATGATTATTTCACATTTTAAGTGCTCCCTAAATTCATAAGTGTAAGCTAAATTACGGTAATTAATTTAATTAGTGAAGATATGGAGACAATTATTTCGAATCCCTCTTTCCAAGAGGGGATGCAAATGCTTTGTGAAAATTAGTACGCCGCGGTACTCATTTTCACAAAGAAATACACACAACTGGTTAGCTAACAATTATGTCAATGTTACATGAACACCTGGGAAGGAAGGTGCAATCACGTTGTTACCTAGCAAACGTCTGTACTGTATGGGTCAGGGGCTGCTGATGTACTGTATAGCGGGGGACGATGAGGCATAAGACTAGGCCTAGGCCTAACTAAGACAGTGGAATTATATGTGATAGAAAGTACAATTTCGTAGGAAATAAATTAAAATAAGAAAAAAAAAATAACTAAGAATACTTCATTTGCAGAGGTACCTTATTTAAATATTATACAATGCTAACAATGCGGCTCTTGTAGCTCTGGCTTGGGAAAGGCATCCATGTGCAAAGCAGTGGTGTTTGTTTATCCATGAAAAAAGCACGCCGGGAAAGTTTGCCTTACCAGGAAAAGGTGACGTAATCTAGCTTATGACGTATGCATGCTAACTAAGGTGAGTGTGACGTCACCAAAAAATGAATATTTTCTATTATAACCAAAATATTAATAACTACAGTACAAAGTTTCTGAGCGTAAATTCCCCTAATATGAATGAAGGGTTGCTCAATCTCCTTGCCATACAAATTACAGCGTAACATATTTTTAATCTATGTTAAAGCATAACTATTTTTAAATAATGAAATTTAGTAAATCAAATTATTATTTGTGGCTTTTATTTATTAAATTAATTAAGAATATAATCTCAAAACAAAATTTAATGACAAGAAAGATCGACGTTTCGGGTCCATCATGGAACCATTCTCAAGATCAAGTAAATTGAAAAAATTAAAAACAAAAATACCAAGCAGTGACAGGAAGTAAGTAATTAATTTACATATCAATAGGGCCTACTGTGTGGAGCCACAGTGGAGCTAAGCAATAATTAGCACTTCTTAGCAGATTAACTAGATAAACAGTTTGGCTTTGACTGAATCAGTTTGTTTGTTAAGTGTAGGTTTCAGTTTTTGATCCAAAGCATTTATTTAATTAAGCAATCAAACTTGGATTTGCACTTAGATAAAACCTTGAAATAATTAACAGTTTCAGTAGCACTAATATAATGATCTTTTAAATGTTGTCCTATGTTACCTTCACTGTGCATAATCATTTCTTATTTAAAATAGAATTATTTAATCAATCAGTAACTTGTGTTTTTTTTAATGAAATTAATGATTTTCTTTAAAATGATGCTACCCAAGGCGAGACTTTTTTATACCTTGTTTGACGAACTCGCTGACTATTGTACATTTTACTGTACTGTTATATTCCTACTAAGAAGTTTCTAATACTAATTTAACCGCATCTTTTTTAACGCATGCAATGTTACTATTTTTTAAAAGTTGCTTTGTAAGTTACAATATTGTAACAATTTATTGCCAATATTATTATTATTATTATTATTATTATTATTATTATTATTATTATTATTATTATTATTATTATTATTATTATTATTATTATTATTATTATTATTATTGTCATTTCATAAAACAAATGAAATAACAAATAATCAAATTAAGGTTCCCGTAAAATAAGGTGTAACTGTAGTTTCTGATTACATAATATACAGTATTTAAATATTTGAAGATTTAAAAAAATATATATCATTTCTATTACCGAATTTTTCATTGGGGCCATTTTTACCTACCTGTCATATGGGGCCATTTTTTCCAGGGTCATTCTTACCTACATTCGTATTTTAGTACCAAAACCTGATGGTTCATATCGTTTTTGTACCAATTTTAGGAAGGTCAATGCCGTAACTAAGACGGACTCGTATCCCATACCTAGAGTGGATGATTGTATAGATAAAATAGGCAATGCTAAATATGTGAGTAAGTTTGACTTACTAAAAGGCTATTGGCAAGTTCCTCTCACTGAAAGAGCCAAAGAGGTATCAGCATTTGTAACTGCAGGGGGCCTATATCAATATAAAGTGATGCCATTTGGTATGAAAAATGCTCCAGCAACCTTTCAAAGATTAATGAACAGAATTACAGCTGGTTTAGTTAATTGTGAGTGTTACCATGGAGAAAATAAAATATTTTATTTTCTCCATGGTGTTACATTGATGATGTTATTGTGTACAGTGACACGTGGGAAGCCCATGTAAAACAAATAGTGGCATTGTTTACTCGTTTATCTGATGCAAATCTAACCGTTAATTTAGTCAAGAGTGAATTGTGTTATGCTACCGTACAGTATTTAGGACATATAGTTGGTAATGGACAGGTGAAACCCCGTATGGCTAAAGTAGACGCAATAGTAAATTTTCAAACGCCAACCACTAAGAAAGAGGTTATGAGATTTCTCGGCATGGCGGGATATTATCGTAAATTTTGTCCGACCTTTTCCACTCTAACGAACGCACGGACGGAACTTCTTAAAAGGCGTGTGAAAAAATTTGTGTGGACTGATCAATGCCAACAGTCATTTGATAACGTCAAAGCTATCTTAATAAACTATCCTGTGTTAAAAGCACGAATGTAGGTAAGAATGGCCCCGGAAAAAATGGCCCCAGAAAGAATGGCCCCGGAAATAATGGCCCCCGGAAAAAATGGCCCCGGTAAAAATGGCCCCATATGACAGGTAGGTAAAAATGGCCCCAATGAAAAATTCGGTAATAGAAATGATATATATTTTTTTTAATCTTCAAATATTTAAATACTGTATAAGCACTGTCTCTTATACACATCTGGCCCTAGAAAAATTTCCCCAATAAAAGTGGGTACAAATGATGGTTTTAATCCTCGAACTATTTAATTGTTGCTAAATAGGAAAAGTGAATAAACCAAATCAACATAAATCATGCATTTTTTTAAACTTTTTTTTTTAAAGAATCTAATTTGGCCATTTATAGTACTTTTTTCAGGAATTATATTTTAAAATTAATAAAATAGTCTATAGATTAAATTAGGCCTATAAAATATATTACTTGTTTAGCGTCACAAAATTTTAGGTATAGACAGGTGGTTTTTTTTTTTTTTTTGTTTTTTTTTTAATCTACATTTCCTGGACAATATTCTTTATGTTTTAAATTTTGAAAAAAAAAA